>NC_026004.2:70903056-71092004 GCF_000442705.2 Elaeis guineensis | reverse complement strand
TTGATCACCTTATCAAAATGCATGTTCCAACTCCGAGAAGCTTGCTTCAATCCGTAAATGGATCTCTGAAGCTGGCACACCTTGGACTCATCTGTGGATGTAAACCCCTCAGGTTGTATCATATACACCTCTTCGATTAGCTCTCCATTCAGAAAAGCTGTCTTTACATCCATCTGCCAGATCTCATAATCTAGATGGGCAGCTATTGCAAGCATTATCCGAATAGATTTGAGCATTGCCACAGGAGAAAATGTCTCGTCATAGTCAATACCATAACGTTGACGATACCCCTTGGCAACCAGACGGGCTTTATAGGTCTCCACCTTTTTGTCTGCGCCCCTCTTCCTTTTGAAGACCCATTTACACCCAATGGGTTTAACCCCTTTAGGTGGGTCAACCAATGTCCATACATCGTTGACCTTCATGGACTCCATTTCGGATTTCATGGCTTCAAGCCATTTCTCGGAATCAGGTCTCTGCATAGCATCCATATAGGTGATCAGATCCTCATTATTCTCATCAAGTTCGATGGGATCACCATCCCGGACCAAGAAACCGTAGTATCTGTCCGGCTGATGCGGTACTCTACCAGATCGCCTTAATGGTACAGGTATATTGAGCTCCGGATCTGATCTAATCATATCCGACTCAGGTTCAGCTATTGGTGTCGGTCCTTCTACCTGTTGAACTTCATCGAGTTCAACCTTAGAGGCAACGATTCCTTCACCAAGGAACTCCTTTTCTAAAAAGATTTCCTTAAGGCTGACGAACACCTTTTGTTCATCAGCATGGTAGAAAAAATATCCTTTTGTCTCTTTGGGGTACCCTATGAATGAGCATTTGTCAGACCTAGGTCCAAGTTTGTCTGTGACTAATCGTTTGACATAGGCCGGGCACCCCCAGACCCTAAGGTGTGAAAGTACTGGCTTACGCCCTGTCCATATCTCATATGGAGTCTTAATTACAGACTTACTTGAAATCCTATTTAACAGATAACAGGCTGATTCGAGTGCATATCCCTAGAAGGATATCAGCAAGCTAACAAAAACCCATCATGGATCGGACCATGTCTAACAAAGTCCGATTCCTCCTTTCAAACACACCATTATGCTGTGGTGTTCCTGGAGGAGTCCATTGGGAGAGAATCCTATTCTCTCCTAGATATGTGAGAAACTCACTAGAAAGGTATTCTCCTCCTCGATCAGATCGAAGAGTTTTAATACTCTTCCCAGTTTATTTTTCTACTTCACTTCAGAATCGTTTGAATATTTCAAATGAATCTGACTTATGTTTCATCAGATAGACATATCCATATCGGGATAGGTCATCCGTGAAAGTTATGAAGTAGAAATATCCACCTCTAGCACTGGTGCTCATGGGCCCGCATACATCAGTATGTACTAGGCCCAAGAGCTCAGTAGCTCTCTCACCTTTTCCAGTAAAAGGTGACTTGGTCATTTTACCAAGAAGACAGGACTCACAGGTTGGAAGTGATTCACAATCACTTACTTCGAGGATTTTCTCTTGAGTCAACCTGTTTATTCTGTTCTTGTTTATATGACCTAGCCTACAGTGCCATAAGTAGATATCTGACACACTATCTAATCTAGGGTGCTTGCCAGTAGAATAGACTCTTATCAGGCTTGACCTTTTCGGTCTGGCTCTGCACTGATGTCCTAGCCTGAACTTGCACCTTCTTGACTTTCTTCTTCTTGTTCTTCTTTCCTTTCTCAAAGGGTCGAGAACCAGAAGATGAACCTCCCACTGAGTTCACTGAGTTCACCGACTCCTTGAGGAGTTGGTGATCCTTCTCAAAGTTCTGAAGCAACCCCAGTAACCCGTGGTAGTTCTCTTCAGGCTTTGTCATTCTTTAATGAGTGAGGAATGGGAGATAAGACTTGGACAGCGAGTTCAGTATTGCATCTTTCCTAAGCTGCTCATGCAAGGAAAAGTCGAGCTTGCTCAATCATTCCATCAGCTCGATCATGTACAATACATGATCAGTAACAGAGGCACCATCCCGTATTTTGGCGTTGAAGATGGCACAACTAGTCTTGTGCCTCTCCACGTCATCGGGTGTGCCAAAGGCATCCTCCAACACTTGAAGCTTGTCCTTTGGCTGAGCCGTCTCGAATCTGCGACTGAACTCATCGCTCATGATAGCCAGCATGATACAGCGCACCGTAGTCCGATCACTGAGCCACTTCTGGTAAGTGTCTCTGATTGTTCCACGTGCATTGACAGCTGGCTCCTCAGGTGCAAGATCTATTATCACATATAGGATCCGTTCATGCTCCAGGACTATCTTCAACTTTCGGTACCAGCTACCGAAGTTGGGTCCCACCAACTTATCATTGTCCAACAATGATCGGAGCGATAGGGAAGTGGCCATATTTGCACAAAGGAGAACCATAACCTAATTAGTAATTGATTCATTAAACCTAAAGATTTGGACTTTAATCAAAAGGTTTCTCCCACTATTTTATTCAAATTGGTAGCCTCTACCTTCAATTCGAGAAATTACCCTAATTCCTTAGCGGGTACTAGAATCCACTTAGACTGCACACAAGCCCAACTTTGGTTGGCCAACCCATGTACATCTAAGGGTAGGTTCATAACCATTTGTTTCTCTAAACAATTTCTAGTAATTTTAATTTTGCCCCAGAAACCTAATCAGTAGGCTTTGGCCTCCACTGTAAGGATCCAGTTAGGTCCAACCATTAACATGATCATACATGGTGTATCTAACCAACGAATGATTAAACCCAACTTTGGTTGGCTCACCTAACCACCATTAGAGAGACACTTCCAAGTCGTCATATGATTAGTGATAATTCCATTAGTCAACAAGCACCAGGCCTTTGGGTCTGCAATGATTATTGAGTTCATGGACTCATTATCAAACACCTTAATGGGAGGCTATGACTCAGTTATCTCCATAACTTTATCATTTTAAGGACCTAATAATTTTAGAGGATTTAAATAATATAGAGGATGAGGTCAGATGAACCAGCTTATCATGATCCTCCCACTGGCTTCACCAAGTCAGCTTAAGGGAGACCATTAAAAGGGCTGGTCTAGGAGCACCTAAATCAGTCACACTGATTTACCTAGCTGACATGGGTCAGCTCGAATAGTCAAGTGATCCGATCAAAACATAATTTCACCAAGAGACCAGGTAAGTTCGATCAGTGGGAGGGTCTGCCAAAGCTTGCCTTAGACACCATCAGAAATGGCCAGGTAAGCGAGCTCCCAATTAAAAACCACCGGTCTGGTTTACCTTAGACACCAACTGGTTTAATTAGTTTCGATTAGATCAAACTAACAGTTCGTGCTAGACCGCTTAGCCAAGAATCAAGTCCATTTGGTTCTCGTTAAAGACATGGACTTGACCAACTACAACTATTGTAATTGATCTAGAGAATCCTTGACCTAATCTAAGACAACAATTGATTAGATTTAGTCAATTCTCTAATTAAGTCCATCTTTAATCTAACCATAGGTCTAACCCAATTAATGGACCTAATTCCCACTAACCCATTAACCCAATGTGTTATGATTTGTGTCTTAGGTTCTTCAATTCACAATCCTAGAACCTAATCAAACAACTTCTTAATTCTTAATTAAGTTTTGGGCTGAGGGTTGGGTTTGGCTTTTCAAAAAAAAAAATTTCATATTTGTAAAACAATTTTACAATATGATTCTATCAATCATATTGCATGTTTGATTCATAATCAAGATGCAAGTGAAATAAACATGAAACTACTTTAGATCTAATCTAAACAGGTTCATGTAATTGAAACAATTTCAACTTTAAATAATTTTTTTGCATAAAAATTATTAACAAAGAGATTTTATCTCAGATTTAAATATCTTTTAAATCTAATAAATCATAAATTTAATCTAGATCATATCTAACAAATTTATGATTAAAGATAGATCTACACAAACTAGGACAACCTTTGCAGTTTGTGATTGATCTAAAATTTTAATTTCAGATTTAATAATCAGATTATAAATTAGATCTAATCTAAAAAATAATCTAAGCATGTATAAATAATCATGTAATAAAGAACCTAGACTCTGATACCAATTGTAGGAACCAGATCTAGGGTTTCAGGGTTAGATCTTGAAAAAGAGGGTTAGATCTTGAAACTTTTTCAAGATCATACAGCGGAAGACTAAAATAAATCAAAATTTATTTTTTAAGATCAAAAAATCCCTAGATCTAAGATCCTATTACATGATTATTATATAGTATTAAATCAAAAATTAAAATATATAAATAAAGCATGAACTACATGTTGATCATATCAACATGTTTCTATACTACATCTAATGTATGTATTAAATAATAGATCAGATCTATTACCTTGCAAGTTAGATATTCTAATCTTGTTGATCTGGGCTTGAGGATGATGTTGCAAGCCGCACACACGTCCGGCCTCTACGAGTCGTCCACACGAGCCCACGAATCTCGATCAGAAGTCCTGCTTCAGGAAATCAGCACAGTATGCTAGTACTGCGCTGATCCTTCTTTGATGGTTGATCAGGTGTCTCCTTCTTTTTGATTTAGACTCTTCCAAAGATGGAAAGTAGAAGGAGGAGTTTCAGATCTGAGACACTCCCAGGAAACTCAAGATGGAAGGAGGAAAGATATGAAAATAAAAACCCTAGAAGAAGACCCTCTTCTTCTTCACGTTTTTCTCTCTAGACACCCAAACTTGCATCTTTTATATCTCCACGACCCAAAGGTATTTCTCTCTGATTTTTGGATGGAAGAAAGATATCTCAAATATATATCTCTCTTTAAAATTTTACAAAGAAACTCATCTTATATAGAGAGATATGATAGAGTCCTTGTCTAGGTCAAACACCTAGTCAAGGCTTATCCAAACATGGCAAGTTAAGGGACGCCCAACTCTTGAGCACCTCCTTCATATTTTCGTAGATGGATCAATAGAAAAGGGTGCACAATGTAAACCCTAAAAGCCACGAAAATTCCAAAACAAATTTGGATAAATTCGATGCAAAATTGAAAGAGTTTTGGATTTCTAAAACTCTATCTCATAGAATTCAAAATCCAAACTTATTCCTTTTAGATTTGATCCAAACCACCTTCCATGTAAGAAAGAAGAGAAGAGACCTTTTGTGAACGTGAGAGAGATCTGGGAGAGGGCTTTTGTCACACAAAATAAGTGGAGATTGGCATTGAATAAGAGAGAGGGTATGGAGAAGGCTTATGTGGCGCAAGGTGGAATCCTAGTCCTACTAGGATTCTGTCTCATAATTTGTTTTAATTTGGTTTCCCAAACTAAATCAAATCAAAATTAGATCAACCCAATTAAAATAGGTCTTAACCCAATTAAGAACCTAATTTAATCAGATTAAATTATATTTAAATCTGATTTAATTTTCTAATCAAATTAGAAATTAGATTGACCCAAGTCCTAGTTGAACTAGGACTTGTTTTTCCTTGCACTTGGCTTATCCAATAAACCAATTGAACTTGATCCAATCAAGCCCAAATCAAATCTAATTAAATCATATTTAATTAGACTTAATCTCAGCCCATTGGCTTAATCAAATTAAGCCAATTAGCAATCGAATTGCTAATCGATCCTCCTGCAACACTTGCACTGGGTTAAATATCAATCGTATTGATCATCTAACCCTAGAACGATTCTTAATCATTGATCAACCATCTGATCGGATCATGAACTCTAATGTGTGTGACCTCATAGGTCCGAACCTAAGTTGGTAGCATAGGAACAAATTTCTATACCAATCGAAGTGACCATCTAGCAATGGTACCCGACGACCGGATAGGTCGAATGTGTAGAACAACATCCTTAGAACCCATGCGGATATAGTTTTCATATAATTCATCCCCTTGACCAAAATGATCATAGGACACCCCAGAGCTCAACTGTCAACTCTGATCAGGTTGTCCACATTGTATTTCAAAATATCAAATCCATCTGATGGATTACCCTGGCCAAAGTTTTGCTAAATTGAAATACAACGACTCATTCTTCTCCAACTCTTGGAGTGGTCAATCCCATCTCGATCACACTCTGACTTCGCAAGTACTTGACTGTGCCCAGAAGCCTTCCGTCCCTGAATTAGAAATTCAGTTAGTCCAGTACCAAAGCACAGTGAGTTGCTTGCAAGTCACTGAGGTGATCTCAAGTCTAAGGGACACTTATACCTATATCCCATCAGAGACATTCTCGACAGCAGAATGCTCTGGAGTTGGTCACGTTCAATGATGATGTACCCTTAGATCTCACCTGTATGCCATACCAGTGTCTCCACACTCCTTGGTTAAGAGGACAACCAACCCATATGGCCTACAGCGACCTATGCTCGATAGAAGCTGTCATCCTTATTAACAGCTTTTCATTTGGTCGTGAACAGTTTTAAGGACTCATCGATAAATCCTCTCTTTATCGAATCTAAATAGTCCTAAGGACTTCATCATAACAACGGAGTTCATTAGAAGATGAAAGCTTATGATGAAAATGCTAAATATATTTTATTTATTAACAAATCAATTACAATACTTGGTTGCTCAACCGTCAACAGCTTGACGATTGGTTTTTTGGGACACATTTCCTAACAATATGAACTTGTAAAAGATTGAAGGATCAGATCCATCTATAATTTTTTTTGTATTTCTAGCCCGAGCTTTTCAAGATCCTCAATATCCTTGTTCACTGTCATACAGTGCTCATGGACTGACTATCCTTCACGCATCTTCAGATTGAAGAGTCTTTTGGACACCTCAAAGTGCACTGTGTGGCTCTGCTCACCATACAACTCTTGCAAGTGAGTGATCATAGCCTTGGTAGTAAGCATATGCTCATGCTGGCTTTGCAACTCATTTGACATAGATGCCAGTACATAACACTAAACCCGACTGTCTTCATCTATCTACTTCTCAAAAACAACCCTTTGCTCAGCAGCAGGATGGTTTGGTAGCACTATGGATTTTTAATCGAGTACATGATCTAGTTTTTTGAAGGTCAAGATAATCTTGAAGTTTTTAAGCTAGTCATTATAATTTGTACTGGTCAAATGATTGGTTTCAAGGATGCGGGCTAGAGGATTTAAGGCTGACATAGTTTAACTGCGAGAGTAGAGATTCAAGTTAGATTTTTGTACTTAATGGTTATATTTGCTTCTAGGGACTTTAAAATGCAAACAATGACTCCCACTAATTTATCAAATCCCTCCACTCTTTGAGAAGAAAATGAAAACCCTAACGCAACAAAAGATTCCTAGTGGGTCTACGGTCCCACTGATGACATGCACCTCACCTAATAGTTATTGGTAACATGCACACTGATGCGTAGGCAACTCTTTGCCCAGATACTTCTCTAAGCATGTTGTAGCGACTTGATCTTTAAGTCATGTGAACTCACCTAACAGTTATTGTCCACACTTCTTAGTTAAGCCCGACCTATCATTTATAAGCAAATGCAAGGCCGTCATTGGGCCTCTCACCTAATAGTTATTGGGTCCAATCCCATCCATATCCTAGAGCAACTCTTTGCTAATAGAGTGGTTGCGTGGTCCCGATGCAACTGAACCACTGTGACCAGCTGAGAACAATCAACGTCGATAGCACATCCATACATCTATAATGATGGAAGACCTATGGACTTAATATTTATCGAGATATTTAGATTTAGGTCTCATCTAATCAATCATCATATGATCAATCTAATTAGCATGGGCTAAATCAAACTGCTAAGCAATCCAATTTAAGATCCAATCTTCCAAATTGGTCAGATAAGTCAAGATCGATGGGGTCCCCCCTTTGCTTTTCTTAGATATTAATAAATTGGCCAGGTAAGTGAATGGAACCAATTAAATAACTATATCTCATTAACTTACCTTAGATACTAATAGATCAATTGGTCCAACAGATTAACTCTAACGAATCAGGCTCAAACCATCGAGCTAAATTAGATCCTTAGATTAATCAATTCTACATATAAAACTCAAACGATTTGATCAACAATAATTGCATGATCATATAACTTAATTGATATGATCCTAATCAATATTTGACTTAGTTTGATCAATTACTTAATCAAATTAGACCCATATGATTCAAATCAAAAATCTTAGATGCAATCTTATTATATGACCTAATTTATGATTTTTTTATAACCAAAACCCTCATACACAAACATAAATTTTAGATTCTAAAATCAAAATTTTAGATCTAAATTCTTTATATGAAAGTAAGTTTTAAATCATGAAAATAATTTTTAGATTTAACATACAAACATATATCACATATATGAATGTAAAATTCAGATCTCAATAAAATTCAGATCTACTACATCATATCATATATCTTATATATTAATCATGAATCATATCAAAAATAAATTTGTAATTTAAATATGTAATCATATATGACATATATGAATCAAAATTCAGATCATATAAAATTTTAAGTTTCATACACGCATCTATGTATCATATAAACATGAACTAGAACTCTTTCTAGATCAAAATTCAGATCTATGCATACTTTTATATATCAAATATATGTTCTAAAATCAAACTCAAAATTATATTTTAGATTCTATAATTTATCTATACATCTCATGTATCAAGAAAAAATCAAATTTTAAATTTTTTTTCAAAACATGTATGACAATTTCAGCAATATGAAATCCGTGGCTCTGATACCATTATTGAAATTTGAGATTTGGAGCATTGACAGGGTTGTCCTAGTGAGGAGTCACAGGACTATTTGAGTTGAGCACGATTCGAATGATCTGATCAGGGTTGACAGTTTAACCCTGAGTCATCCGAAACACAGGGGTCAAAAGGATGAATTATACAGTAACCATATTCATGAAGGTTCTGAGTGTTGCAATTATGACTCTTCGACCTATTCGAATGTCGGGTACCATTGCTAGATGGTCACTTCCATTAGTACAGGAATTGGTTCCTGTGCTACCGGCTTAGGTTCGAACCTGCGGGGTCACACACATTAGAGGTTTCTATCTGATCTGATGGCTGGTGTGGAATCCTACATATTTGAGACTCAGTGATCGAGAATCAAGATTCTCTGATCATGAGTTCCACACATTATGGGTACCGGGGTCAAGAGTCCCACTGGTTGGGACTTTTCGATCAGGGTTACATATCGATGAATTTTGATGCCCGATTGCCCATCAGATTTGCACAAAGTATTTATGAGAGGTTTTATTAGTGATTTGATCACTAATTAACTCAGTTTGATTGAGTAATTATTTTTGGATCAAATCCAATTGAATTGGATTCAGTTGGGTTTGACCCGATTAGGTTAAGAGTTGACCTAGTCGTCGAGATGGTTTGGTCCCTGATTTGATCAAGGGTTGGACTTAGTCAATTCCTGATTTGATTAAGATTTTATTGAGTCTAATTAAGCCTAATTAAGTTAGGTTTAAATTAGTCTAATTGGACCTAACTTATTTAGTTCAATTAGGTTGGTTTAAATAATGAAACCACCTTGACCAATCTCCATGCGCCACCTCACTTCCATTGCACCCATTTGAATTCATGAGAAGGAACTTCTCATGAATTTTTTTCTCTCGCCAAGCCCTCTCCACGCCCCACTTTAATGTGTCAATTGAATGGATAAGGATGATTGGTTGGCCATTCAAATTCAAAATAAAGTTTGAATTTGAATGGGCAATCAATCTTTGTGCCTTATCTCTTTTTTAACGCCCCATTTATTACATGAGAAAAATATTTCTCATGAAATCACTCCATGCACAATTTAAGCCATGCCTCACACCTTTAGTGGATAAGGGATGAGTTGGTGTCCATTTGAATTCAAATTTTTTGATTTGAATTCAAATGTGTAATTACTCATCTTTATCCTTTCTTTTGGATAAGATGTTTGACGTTGTTATAAAAGGAGGAGAAGAGTGGGGCGTGTAGGAAGAAGATTTTTGGAGAAAAATTTTGGGGTGTGAGGAAGTCTTGTGCATGAGAAGGAAGTCCATATCCTTCCAAGAGAAAAAGAAAGAAAAGAAAGAAAAGTGGGTGCAAGATTTCTGGTGAGTTCCCTAAAGTTTTAGTCTGGGGTTCAGAAAGTGAGAAAGTGAGCTACGAATGTCGTGAGCCCACAAAATCTTAGAGAGATCTTCAACATTTTCTCAAACATGTCTGTTGATGATCTGAAGCATCCGAAGAATCGACAGACATCGATCGAAGGAGTTCGATCAGCATCGACCGTCAAAAGGACTCCCCAACGAGCTAGCACTCATGAGGAGTCGATCAGACCGAAAACTTTGTGTGGATGATCCATAGAGGTCAGACATGCTGTGTGGCTGCATCGTGACGATCAGACTCTCTCAAGATGATCAAATTGCGGTAATCTACTACCCGCATAAAGGTATTATGTTCTGAACACATTACAGTAAAGTATTTACTGTTCGAATTTGAATTTCAAATTTAAATGAATGCATGCTATATATCATATTTAAATCTTAGTATAGGGTAAACTCATGTTAATTAATTAGATTAATTAATATTTTTCCACTGTAAAATCATAATTTTGAAAAAATTTTAAAATTACCATTTTACCCCTACACTGAATTTTCCCACAAATGGTATCAGAGTGGGTTCTTAGATATGATATATATATTTGTATGCGTAGATTAAGTTGTAATCTAAAAGTTTAAATTTAAAATTTAAAATTCAAAATTTGAAATTTGAATTTTGAAAGTTGTTCGAAATTCAAAATTCAAAAAATTTGAAATTCAAAATTTGAAATTTGAAATTTGAAATTTGAAATTCAAAATTCAAAATTTAAAATTTTAAAATTCAAAATTTGAAATTTGAAATTTGGTTGAAATTTCAAATTTGAAATTCAAAATTTAAAATTCAAAATTTTAAAATTTATTTGAAATTTGAAATTCAAAATTTAAAATTTGAAATTTAAAATTTAAATTTTGAAATTGGTATATTTAGATATACTTGATCCAAGTAGCAAGTAATCGAATTGGGTTGGTTGCCATGACCGTCCGGTCATAGGAGAAAAGTAGGGTTTAAAGGCCCTCTCCTCCCATTCGATGGGGTCTCCTATGACGGTAGGGGTGTCGCTACAATTATATCCCATGCAAATGAAGCAGCGAAAGAAATTAATTATAAATGTTCAATTATGAAATGTATCATGAATGTGTTAGATTAGATCTAAAGGAATATTCATGATTTATTTTGATTGAGTTATTTTCTGTTATGTAATTAGTAATAGGATTGCTATTTATGAAATGTGCTGATCTATTTGTGAAATGAGTCAACATATTTGATGAACAGAAAATAAAACCTTTCAAATTTGAAAATTATTTTTGAAATATCAAACCCTGACCCATCAGCCCAAATACTTAATTAAAAGAATTAAGTATTGTCTAGTAGGTCTAGAATTATGAATTAAGACCTAAGACAATTGTATAAACTTGTTGGTCAATGGGTTAGATGGATTAGGTCCACAATTGGGTTAGACCTAAGGTTAGCTTAAAGAAATAGACTAAATTAGAGTAATGGTCAAATCTAATCAAAAGTTGTTGCTCCTAGATTGATTTTGATGATTACAAAGCAGATTGAAGGGATACAAATAATTTTAAATTGAAAAAGTCCTTATGCTCTTCAAGGGCAAAATCATAATTTTGCTAAAATCTTGATTTGATAGTACCATTTGGTAGAACAAATAATTTGAAATCTATTGATGAAAATTTCATTATTTTTGGACTTATATTTTTGAAGTTATGAAGGTTTGAAGTGCATGAGTCGACTCATGAGTCAACTCATGACACTATGAGCTGATTGGCACGCAAAAATTACCCATGGCATGCTGGATTTTTGGCTTGGCACGACCTGTGAGTCGACTCATGAGTCGACCCACAAGGCATGAGTCAACTCATGAGTCGACCTCTGCTGATTTGAGCCAAAAAATTCCAGAAACCAAATCTCTGATCTTTGCAACAGAGGTCGACTCATGAGTCGACCCCTGAAGCATGAGTCGACTCATGAGTCGACCCCTGCGATGGAAATCGTCCGCAACGGCTAGTTTTTTGCCCGTTTTAATTGCCTTTTATGCTTCCTAAAAATGCTCTAACGGCTCTTTATCTGCCTAATATGTTTTCTCTTGTTTTTTAATGCTATAAAAAGGTTTCTAAAGGTGAAAGAAAACAAGAGAGGATCGAGATACACAAAATCAAACAATTGAGAGGATCCAAAATACACGAGGTGATCAACGAGATACTCGAGAGAAAAAGAAAAGAGGATCCAAAATCTACACGAGAGAGACAAGTGATCCACAATATACACGAGAGATTGTGAAAGAGATTCAAGAGCATTCAAAGAAAGGATTTCTCACGCCTATTGTTCAACCTTGATCAAGAGATCTTTCAAAGCCTTCAAGAAGTCCTCAATCAAAGATCATCTTCTTCTCAAGCATTCATTCAAGCGTTCATCCACCTTGAGAAAATCCAAAAAGGGGATACTTCATTTGAGTAAAGTATTTTTATTGTTATATTCGCTCATTTAAGGAGCTGTTATTGTATTAATTTGTGCTCTAAGCTATTTTACTCTTTGTGAGTATTTGTTCTTGTTTTTGGAGGATTTCCAAAATAAGGGAAGGTTGATCCGAACCTGAAATCGGAGTGTTTTGGGTTGACTTGTACCCGAGAAATAAGTAGACTAGCTTGTGATAGCTAGTGTCAGAGTTTCTGATGTTTGTATTCGGGTTGAATACAAGTATAGTGAATTAGAATTCCCAAGTAGGAGCTTGGGGAGTGGATGTAGGTGCAAGGTTGGCACCGAACCACTATAAATCCTTGTGTTTGTGGTGTGCTTTATTGTTTCGCTTTATTTCTTTATCATATCCTTGCATTCTTGCTTTAGAAAATTAATCTTGATTTAAAGTCTTTGTTCTCATTCATCATAAGTAATTGATTAAGCCTAAAATTTTTAGAAACCCAATTCACCCCCCCTCTTGGGTTGCATAGCTGGGCAACAAGTGGTATCAGAGCCCGGTGCTCTAGCCCTTCTTTGATCTAAAAATCAAAGAGCCAAAGATCTATGGCAACCCATGTCGGTACTTCTCTAGCCGAGGGGCAATCTACAAACCGACCTCCACTTTTCAATGGGTCTAATTACACCTATTGGAAAGCTCGGATGAAGATATTCATACAAGCACTCGACTATGATATATGGAGTATCATAGTGAACGGTCCTCACACATCCACCAAAATTATAGATGGTGAGGAGTCAACCAAACCCGAGAAAGAATGGGATGAGGTTGATAAGAAATTGGCACAATTAAATGCCAAAGCTATGAATGTTCTTTATTGTGCACTAGATGCAAATGAATTTAATCGCATTTCTACTTGTGCATCTGCTAAAGAAATATGGGATAGGTTAGAAGTAACCCATGAGGGAACAAATCAAGTAAAAGAGATTAAAATAAACATGCTAGTGCATAAATATGAATTGTTCAAAATAGAGCATGATGAGTCCATAACTGCTATGTTTACTCATTTTACTGATATAATTAATGGTTTGAAGAGTCTTGGCAAATCTTATACTAACAGTGAACTAGTAAGGAAGATTCTCAGGTCATTGCCAAGAACTTGGGAAGCCAAGGTGACTGCCATCCAAGAAGCAAAGGACTTGAACACTCTACCTCTAGAAGAGCTTCTTGAATCCTTGATGACTCATGAACTCAGCATGAAGCAACATCAAGAGGATGAAGTCAAAAAGAAAAGAACTATTGCCCTTAAATCCACAGCTTCGCCTGATTATGAAACGGATGACACTAAAGATGAAGAACAGGATGAAGAAATGGCACTCATCACCCGGAGATTCAAGAAGTTCCTAAGAAAAAGGAAACAGGGGATGAGAAAGAAGTTCACAAAAGGGGAACAAAGCAAAGAGAAAGAGAAAGATCAACCCCTTATATGCTACGAGTGCAAGAGGCCGGGACATTTCAGATCCGAATGTCCACAACTGAAGAAAGGTCCAAAAAGGTTCAAAAAGAAAGCAATGATGGCGACTTGGAGTGCGAGTGATGACTCAAGCTCTGACGAGGAAACCTCAACAGAACAAGCTAACCTGTGCCTGATGGCACACGAAGATGAGGTAACTTCTGAATCCACTAGTGAATTTACTTTTGAAGAATTGCATGAAACATTCTATGATTTGATTGATGAATTAAAGAAACTAGGGATGAAAAATAAAGAACTGAAATTGAAAAATCAGTCCTTAGTGAAACAAGCTGAAAACCTTTCAATTGAAAAATCGACCTTGATTCAAGAAAATCAAAGCTTAAAGAATGAAATTAACAAGCTGAAACCTATAGTAGATAAGTTCACCTTAAGTTCAAACAAATTAAATATGATTCTTGATAATCAAAAAGCTGTATATGATAAAGCTGGACTTGGATATAATCCCTTGAAGAAACAAAAATTTCTGAAGAATATTTATGTAAATTATTCAAGTAACAAGTCTGCAAATATTACTTGTTTCAAATGTGGTAGAATAGGACATAAATCATACACATGCCTCAAATCTGCAAACAAAACTATAAAAAAAATATGGGTTCCAAAAGGAACCATTTTGACTAACCTAAAAGGACCCAAGAAAGCTTGGGTACCTAAGACAGAAACTTGACCTTTGCTTGCAGGTGTGTCTAGCATCCCAAGGAGGAAACAGGAAATGGTATCTTGACAGTGGATGCTCGAGACACATGACTGGTGATGAATCACAATTCATCACGCTTGATGCTAAGGATGGAGGGATGGTCACCTTTGGAGATAATGGCAAAGAAAAGATCATCGGGATAGGTAACATTGGTATTACTCCCTCCAAATACATTGAGAATGTTTTATTAGTTAAAGGTTTAAAGCATAACTTACTTAGCATTAGTCAATTCTGTGATAAAGGATATAAAGTAGTTTTTGAATCATCTGTTTGCATTGTGACTAGTCCTATTAACGATGGCATCAAATTTATAGGACATAGGCATGGCAATGTTTATATGGTAGATTTGAATGACTTAGCCAAATTAGACATGCAATGCCTAGTATCCTTGAATGCTAAAATTAATGAGACTAGTTGGCTGTGGCATCGTAGACTTGCACATATTAGCATGCATTCTCTTTCAAAATTAATTAAAAAGGAATTAGTTCTTGGTTTGCCAAAATTGAATTTTGAAAAGGATAGAATTTGTAATGCATGCCAATTAGGTAAACAAACTAGAGTTTCATTTAAATCCAAAAATACTGTTTCAACTTCTAGACCTTTAGAGCTCTTGCATATGGACTTATTTGGACCAACTAGAACCACTAGTCTAGGAGGAAAATGATATGGCTTTATAATTATAGATGATTACTCTCGTTTTACTTGGGTTTTCTTTTTGGCACACAAAGATGAAACTTTTCATATTTTCACTAAATTTCACCGAAAAGTCACTAATGAAAAAGGTTTTCAATTCAAAATATTAAAAGTGATCATGGAACTGAATTTGAAAATCAAGACTTTGAAAATTTTTGTGATGAAAATAGAATTGGCCATAACTTCTCTGCTCCTAGGACGCCCCAACAGAATGGGGTAGTTGAAAGGAAAAACAGAACCTTAGAAGAAATGGCCTGTACCATGCTTTGTGAAAGCAACCTTCCAAGATATTTTTGGGCGGAAGTAATTAACACAGCATGTTACATTTTAAATCGTGCATTGATTAGACAATTTTTAAAGAAAACCCCCTATGAACTTTGGAAAGGAAGAAAACCAAATATTGCATATTTTCATGTCTTTGGTTGCCGATGTTTTGTATTAAATAATGGCAAAGAAAAACTTGGTAAATTTGATGCAAAATCAGATGAAGCAATTTTTCTAGGTTACTCCTCCACTAGTAAAACATTTAGAGTTTTCAACAAAAGAACTTTAGTAGTTGAGGAGTCCATACATGTTGTTTTTGATGAATCTAACGATCTTTCTTCAAGAAAGAATGAGGGTGTTGATGATGCAGATCTACTAATAGAAGGTATGAAGAGATCACTCTGAAAGATTCAGCAACTCCAGAAGACAAGGATCAAGAAGACGAACAAGATGAGAGAGGTGAAGAAATTCAAGAACAACCTCAAGGTACAAATAACCTACCCAAGGAATGGAGGTATGTTCACAACCATCCTAAGGAGTTAATTATTGGTAATCCTATGCATGGGGTAAAAACCCGTTCTTCACTTAGAGATGTAGTTAATCATTGTGCTTTTGTATCTCATCTTGAACCTAAAACTTTTGAGGAAGCTGAAAATGATCATAATAGGATTAATACAATGCAAGAGGAACTTAATCAATTTGAAAGAAATAATGTTTGGACCTTAGTATCAAGACCTAAAAATTATTCAATAATTGGAACAAAATGGGTCTTTAGAAATAAATTAGATGAGCATGGAAATGTAATTAGAAATAAAGCAAGATTGGTTGCTAAGGGATATAATCAAGAAGAAGGAATTGATTTTGATGAAACCTTTGCACCTGTTGCTAGATTAGAAGCTATTAGACTTCTACTTGCATATGCTTACTTTATGAAATTCAAGTTATTTCAAATGGATGTTAAAAGTGCATTTTTAAATGGATATATTGTTGAAGAAGTATATGTAGAACAATCCCCTGGATTTGAAAATCATGCTTTTCCTAATCATGTCTTTAGATTAAATAAAGCTTTATATGAATTAAAACAAGCACCTAGAGCATGGTATGATAGGCTAAGTAAATTTCTACTAAATAATGGTTTTTCAAGAGGTAATGTAGATACAACCCTCTTTATTAAAAGAAATCAAAATGATATGCTAGTTATACAAATTTATGTTGATGACATAATTTTTGGGTCTACTAATGAATCCCTTTGTCAAGACTTTGCTAAGCTTATGCAGGAGGAGTTCGAGATGAGCATGATGGGAGAACTCACCTTCTTCCTCGGACTCCAAATCAAACAATCAAAAGAGGGAATCTCCATCACCCAAAGCAAGTACACCAAGGAACTACTCAAAAGATTTGGAATGGAGAACTGCAAACCAATTGGCACACCAATGAGTCCCTCAAGTAAGCTTGACAAGGATGATGAAGGTAAATGTGTAGACTTAAAATACTATAGAGGTATGATTGGCTCATTATTATATTTAACTGCAAGTAGGCCTGATATCATGTTTAGTGTTTGTTTATGTGCTAGATATCAATCTAATCCTAAAGAATCTCATTTGAATGCTGTTAAAAGAATCCTTAGATACTTAAATGGTACTCAAACTCTAGGGTTATGGTACTCTAAGGACTCACAAATTAATTTATTAGGATATTCAGATGCTGATTTTACTGGATGCAAATTAGATAGAAAAAGCACAAGTGGAACTTGCCAATTTCTTGGAGTTAACCTAATCTCATGGTTTAGCAAGAAACAAAATTCGGTGGCACTGTCTACGGCTGAGGCCGAATACATTGCAGCCGGAAGCTGTTGTGCTCAAATCTTGTGGATTAAGCAACAACTCGAAGACTTTGGAATCAAACTTAATGAAACACCAATAAGATGTGATAACACAAGTGCCATAAATTTATCTAAAAATCTAATTCAACACTCAAGATCCAAATATATTGAAATAAGACATCATTTTATAAGAGAACATGTTCAAAATAAAAATATAATTCTTGAATATGTTTGCATTGAAAATCAATTAGCTGATATCTTTACAAAGGCCCTTAGTGAGGATAGATTCTGTGAAATTAGGAGAAATCTAGGAATTCTAGATCCATATGCCTAAAATTTCTCAATTTCCAAGAATTGATGTCAAATATTCTTAGAGCTCAATTTCCAACATCTACCATGGTCCCAAAAGCTCAAATTTATCATTCTAAAAACTTATCTTTGAGCAAAACTCCTCCCAAAATTTTAAATTTTTCTGAAATTTATTCATATTTTTTCTGATTTTTTGAACTTCATGAGTCGACCCCCATGAGTCGACTCAATGGCAAACTTGTAAATCCCACCAACTTCAAACGGGTTCATTGTTTTTATAAGGGACCCTGTTCGTGAGATGACTCATCTTCTCATCGTCCTCCTTCCAAAAGCCAACTTCTCCAATTCTTTTGCTCCAAATCCAAGGATTTAGTTCGAAGCACTTCTCCCTCCTCCTCTCCACCAAAAATCGCTACCTTGGAAAGGGATTTCTTGTGCTTTCTCCCATTGTTTGTCACGGTTGGAGCGTGCCCTAGTACTCCACCGATCTTCACAAATCCACTTCTTTTCTCCACCAAAATTTCTCTTTACTCTCTTATGATCCCTCCTCCACTCATTCACGTGTTCCTCCAAGTCTTCTTGTCTGCTACTATATTGAATATGGCTCCGAAGATGAAACTTCCCCAAAGAAGAAAGTCAATCCGTGAGCCTGAAGAAATTGTCCGAAAGAAAAGGCATGCTCAGTCTTCCACTGCTCCCACTTCAGTATCTGCTCAAGATTCCCCTCAATCCTCCATAAGCCCCAGTGTGAATCCTCTTTCTGATAGAAAAGTAGAAACCGGAAAGAATATAGATTTTTGGTTCTTTGAGAAAGAGGGCTTTACTTTTGCTACCAAGATTAAAAACCAAGGATGGAATTTTTACTGCTCTCTTAAGGAAGTCACCTATGTTGACCTAGTTAGAGAATTCTACCAGAACCTACATTATGGAAATGGGTCAGTGACTTCAACAGTCAAGAGAATTGATATCTGCTTGGATTCTAGGATATTGGGAGAAATATTACATTTTCCTAGTGAAGGTTATTCTTATATGGAACTCCCAATAAAAGAAGAGGGAATCAGAATTATTTTAGGAGAAACTTATTCAGGAAGTTTAAACAAATTGGAAGCAAAGATTTTGTCTATTGAGATGAGGATCCTGCATCAGATGGTAACAAAGCTCTTCTTTCCTAGGAGTGGTAGGCATGATCTACTGTCTGACAGAGATGTATGTATCATGTTTCATGTCATCACTCAGACCCCCCTGAACCTCCCTGCACTTTGATAGAGGCCATGAGAGAAACTTTGAATAGTCCAAGGCACACTTGCCTTATAGTATGGCCCTTACTAGAGTATTTAGGAGGTTTGGAGTTAGCTGTGAGGGGGAGGCACCTACCAAGCTATCTCATGTGGACACTTTCAACCAACACAGCCTGCACCGAATGGGATTTACAAAGACTGATGGTGGTTGGATCAAGAGCTCTGAAGAAAGAGCTGAGGATAGAGCTGAAACAAGAGCTGAAGACAGAACTGAAGGCAGAGTAGAAGAAGAAGGTCCATCTTCTCCTGTACATGATTTCAGGGCAGCATCACCAAATATCCAGTTCATTTCTGATACAGAGGCTGGCCCTTCAGAGTTTACTAAGATGCCCACACCAGTGTATCAGCCAGAGAGCAGAGCACCTCCATCAGAGTTCAGACTGGTTGACGATCAGATCGAGTAGATATCACAGCGTGTGGCTTCTTTGTTGTCTAGTCAGTGGAGCAGTACTACTTTTGCACCGGGAGCCACTTCTTCTGATCAGACCATGACTCCCCACATCTTCACTGTGTTTCAGATGATATCAGATTAGTCCATCTGGATTCAGCAACTTGAAGACACTGTCTGGAGATTGACTGGCAGAGTTCTTGACTTGCAGGGGCAAGTCCTTGCATTGGCCCATCCTCAGCCACAGGAGTCTACTATTGAGGTCACAGACCTCACTGCAGAGGCTGGCAGGCTCAGAGGAGCACTGGAGGTGGATATGAGTTACTGAGGAGAGAGATCCGAGGATCGAGTGAGCAAGCATCCACTCAGTTCACTGCTCTACTTCAATCTATTTCCAGAGCATTGAACGTACTTGATTCCATCAAACTCAACCTTTCTGTTCAGTCCTTAGCCTCTCAGCGTTCTCAGCCACCCAGTTCATCTCGCTCTCCTGCTCGTGCCAGAGGCAGACGGGGCAGAGGACGCACTTCTGATCCATCAGCTTCTCATACCATATCTGATGACTCCGATCCATGACTTTGTCTTGATCATTACTAGATCCTAGGTGTTAGTGTTTTGTTCTAGGATCTGTATTTTGGGGCCATGTATTGACAATTAGCTGGTTAATTTTTATATTATGAACTATGTATTGAAACAATTATGGTTTTATGGAATCATCTTTTACTTATTTTTCTACCTTTTGTACTGATGACGATCATATTTTGGTTATATATATTCTCCTTGTTGAAATATTGTATTCTCTTTGTTGTTGTTTGCTGTTAATAATTGCTGTATTAAGGGGGAGCAAACATCTGTGATAAACTCTAAAGGGGGAGAAATTAAAGAATTTTTCAGAAAAAGAAGAAGTTAACCATGTTTGATGATGTCAAAAAGGGGGAGAAATTATTAAACAAAAATTAAAGAGAAATTTGGTATCAGACAGAAATTAAACAAAAAGCCATCCATCAAAAGCAAAACCATAAATTATGAGCAATTAGCAATTAAAGAAAAAGCAATCAAAACCACAAATTATGAGAAATTAATGAATGAATTGAAAATTTAAAGAACAATATCAAAAATACAATGCTAAGTACAATGCAAATAAGTAACTTTTAAATTACTTCTTTATATATGCTCTGATTTGCATTAAAAATTTAAATATGCTCTGATATACTTCAAAATTACAACTTGCTCTGTTACATCTCTTGAAATTTTATTTACCTTGATACATCTTAAGAAATTTATCTTACTATGATATATCTTAAAATTTTTTTTAACTTGCTCTGATACATTATAAAATTTTGCTCTGATACATTATAAAATTTTCTCTGATACATTGTAAAATTTTTCTGATAACTTTATAAAATTATTTTTCTTGCTCTGATACATTGCAAAATTTATTTTTCTCTTGCTTTGATACATCTTAAACTCAAAATGATATAATACAGTTTCCAAATCAACTCTTAAACATGCTTTGGCACACATAATTATTTATTTTTTTGTATCAAAAAGCAATTAAAGCACATAAGTATTTTTTTTTTTGCTCTGATGCTAAAACTAAAATCAAATGAGAATGAAATTTTCAAAATACAGCTTAATCTGATAACAAAAATAAGTTTTCCGCTCTAACACCAAAATCACATAATTCAATGAGCATATCATCAAATCCTTAAGCAAATGGATAAATTATTTTTGTAAATGACCATTTATATTACATGCCAAAAGAATCATACTCTTTTCAAGCATATACACCTATAATGCATTCTTTTGAAATTAGTGTTTCACATAAATACTTTTGTTCAAATATTTTATCATCATCAAAAAGGGGGAGATTGTTGCTCCTAGATTGATTTTGATGATTACAAAGCAGATTGAAGGGATACAAATAATTTTAAATTGAAAAAGTCCTTATGCTCTTCAAGGGCAAAATCGTAATTTTGCTAAAATCCTGATTTGATAGTACCATTTGGTAGAACAAATGATTTGAAATCTATTGATGAAAATTTCATTGTTTTTGGACTTATATTTTTGAAGTTATGAAGGTTTGAAGTGCATGAGTCGACTCATGAGTCAACTCATGACACTATGAGCTGATTGGCACGCAAAAATTACCCATGGCACGTTGGATTTTTGGCTTGGCACGACCTGTGAGTCGACTCATGAGTCGACCCACAAGGCATGAGTCGACTCATGAGTCGACCTCTGCTGATTTGAGCCAAAAAATTCTAGAAACCAAATCTCTGGTCTTTGCAATAGAGGTCGACTCATGAGTCGACCCCTGAAGCATGAGTCGACTCATGAGTCGACCCCTGCGATGGAAATCATCCGCAATGGCTAGTTTTTTGCCCGTTTTAATTGCCTTTTATGCTTCCTAAAAATGCTCTAACGGCTCTTTATCTGCTTAATATGTTTTCTCTTGTTTCTTAATGCTATAAAAAGGTTTCTAAAGGTGAAAGAAAACAAGAGAGGATCGAGATACACAAAATCAAACAATTGAGAGGATCCAAAATACACGAGGTGATCAACGAGATACTCGAGAGAAAAAAAAAAGAGGATCCAAAATCTACACGAGAGAGACAAGTGATCCACAATATACACGAGAGATTGTGAAAGAGATTCAAGAGCATTCAAAGAAAGGATTTCTCATGCCTATTGTTCAACCTTGATCAAGAGATCTTTCAAAGCCTTCAAGAAGTCCTCAATCAAAGATCATCTTCTTCTCAAGCATTCATTCAAGCGTTCATCCACCTTGAGAAAATCCAAAAAGGGGATACTTCATTTGAGTAAAGTATTTTTATTGTTATATTCGCTCATTTAAGGAGCTGTTATTGTATTAATTTGTGCTCTAAGCTATTTTACTCTTTGTGAGTATTTGTTCTTATTTTTGGAGGATTTCCAAAATAAGGGAAGGTTGATCCGAACCTGAAATCGGAGTGTTTTGGGTTGACTTGTACCCAGGAAACAAGTAGACTAGCTTGTGATAGCTAGTGTCGGAGTTTCCGACGTTTGTATTCGGGTTGAATACAAGTATAGTGAATTAGAATTTCCAAGTAGGAGCTTGGGGAGTGGATGTAGGTGCAAGGTTGGCACCGAACCACTATAAATCCTTATGTTTGTGGTGTGCTTTATTGTTTCGCTTTATTTCTTTATCATATCCTTGCATTCTTGCTTTAGAAAATTAATCTTGATTTAAAGTCTTTGTTCTCATTCATCATAAGTAATTGATTAAGCCTAAAATTTTTAGAAACCCAATTCACCCCCCCTCTTGGGTTGCATAGCTGGGCAACAAAAGTTGAATTAGATTAGGTCAAGGATACTCTAGACTCAACTTCAATAGTTGTAGTTGAATGGGTCCATATCTTTAACTAGACCAAGATGGACTTAATTCATGGTTACGCGGTGGAACCCTATTTACTAAGTTGATGAAATTAAAACTAATGAACCAATTGGTGTCTAAGGTAAGTTTGACAGTTTGACCAATGGTTTTTAAGCAGGAGCTACTCGCAGTGATTCGATCTCTGACGAGTTAATGGCTTATCCCCGCCACTGATCTCACTTACCTGGCCAACCTGGTGAATTAGATTTTGATTAGATCACTTGGTGATTAGGGCTCACCCATGTCATTAGGTAAATCAGTTTGACTGATTTAGGTGCTCCTAATGCCAGCTTTAATTAAATCTTTTTTTAATCTGACTTGATGAAATCAGTGGGAGGATTAAAATTGGCTGGATATTTTCTTCTCATCTATCCTTTAATAAAATCCTCAAAAATTATTAGGTCCCTAAAATTGATTAAGTTATATTGATAACTAAGTCATAGCCTCCCATTAAGTGAGTGATAATGAGTCCATTAGTTTAATAATCATTGGAGGCCCAAAGGCCTGGTGCTTATTGACTAATGAAATTATCATTCATAATATGATAATTTGGTTTGAGTCTTTCTGATGGTGGTCAGGTTGGCCGGCCAAAGTCGGGCCTGATCATTTATTGGTTCGATTCACCAAATCAAATCATGTTAATGGTTGGACCTAACCAGATCTTTTCAGTGGAGGCCAAAGCCTACTGATTAGGTTCTGGGGTAAAATCAATTACTAGAAGTTGTTTAGAGAAACAACTAGTTATGAACCTACCCATAGATGCACATGGGTTGACCAACCAAAGTTGGGCTCGTGTGTAGTCTGTGTGAATTCTAGTACCCACTAAGGAATTAAAGTAATTCCTCGAATTGGAGGTTGAGGCTACCAGTTCATAAAAATACTAGGAGAAACTTTAGACTAAAGTCCAAATCTTTAGTATTTATAATTTATGTACTAATAGAGGTCTGGTTTTCCTTTATGCAGCTATGGCCACTACCCTGTCGCTCTGGTCATTATTAGATAATGACAAGCTCATGGGACCTAATTTTGATAGCTGGTATTGAAAATTAAAAATTGTCCTTGAGCATGAGCAAATTTTTTATGTAGTAATGGATCCGGCACCTGAGGAACCAGCCCCGAACATTAGAGGGACGGTCCGAGATACTTATCAGAAGTGGCTCAATGATCGCACCACCGTTCGGTGCATTATGCTGGCGGTAATGAATGATGAGTTCAGCTGCAGGTTCGAGAACACCCAGCCACAGGAGATGCTTCAAATGTTGAACGACTCCTTTGGCACGTTTGACGATGTTGAAAGGCACAAAATTAGTTGTGCCATTTTCAATGCTTGGATGAGAGATGGAGCCTCAGTCACTGATCATGTACTGTACATGATCAAAATGATTGAGTGCCTAAGTAAACTGGGTTTTCCCCTGCACGAGCAGCTCGGTAAGGATGCGATCCTTAATTCATTGCCGAAGTCCTTCCTCCCCTTCCTTACTCATTTTCGGATGACAAAGCCTGCAGTGAACTACCACGACTTGTTGGGGTTGCTGCAGAACTTTGAGAAGGATCACCAGCTCCATAAGGAGTCGGTGAATGTTGTGGGTGGGTCTTCTTCTGGTCGTCGACCCTTTAAGAAAGGAAAGAAAAAGAACAAGAAGAAGAAGAATAAAAAGGTGCAGCTGCATGCTGGGACGTCTACACAGGGTCAGACCAAGAAGCGCAAGCCCGACCAGAGCCATGCAGAGTGCTTCTTTTGCAAGAAGCAGGGGCACTGGAAGAGGAACTGTCCTCTATACATTGCCTCTCTGGATCCGAATAGGCCGAAGAAGAAGCAAGATACTTATATGATAACACTTTATAACTTTTTCATTTGTGATACTACTGCCTGGGTATTGGATACTGAAAGTCCTTATCATATTTGCAATTCGATGCAGGGTTTGCAGGTCAGTAGGAGATTTGATAAAGGCGAGAGATTTCTGAACATTGAAGATGGAAGCAAAGTTTCAGTTCTAGCATTAGGAATCATGAACCTTGTAATCAATTTTCAAAACATAATTCTGAGTGAATGTCACTATTGTCCAAGCTTTTTATTAAATATTATTTTTGTAGACCTTTTGGCCATGAATGGTTATCAATTTTTAGTAAAAGAAAATATTTATAATATCATTTTGAATGGTGTTACAATGTTTGTTGGATAACTTAATAATGGAATTTACTTTCTATCACAACTTGTTAATGTGGTTCAAACCTCCGATAAACGTCCTAGAATAGATAATGTGTCAGAAGTTTATCTTTGGCACTGTAGGCTAGGTCATATCAATAAGAACAGGATAAACAGATTGGCTCAAGAAGGAATTCTTGAAGTAGGTGATTTTGAATCACTTCCAACCTGTGAGTCCTGTCTTCTTGGTAAAATGACCAAATCACCTTTTACTGGAAAAGGTGAGCGAGCCTGTGAACTCTTGGATCTGGTACATTCTGATGTATGTAGACCCATGAGCTCAAGTGCAAGAGGTGGATATTTCTACTTCATAACCTTCACAGATGACCTATCGAGGTATGGGTATGTCTATTTAATGAAGCATAAATGAGAGTCGTTTGAAATGTTCAAACTATTCCGAAATGAGGTAGAAAAATAAACTAGGAAGTGTATTAAAACTCTTCGATCTGATCGAGGAGGTGAATATCTTTCCAATAATTTTCTGACATATCTTGGAGAGAATGGGATTCTCTCTCAGTGGACTCCTCCTGGAACACCACAATATAATGGTGTATCTGAAAGGAGGAATCGGACCTTATTGGATATGGTTCGATCCATGATGGGATTTGCTGGTCTGTCGATCTTCCTCTGGGGATATGCGCTCGAATCGGCTTGTTACCTTCTAAATAGAGTTCCGAGTAAATCTGTAACCAAAATGTCATATGAGATATGGATAGGACGTAAGCCAGTACTCTCACACCTTAGGGTTTGGAGGTGTCCGACTTATGTTAAACGTTTAATTACGGACAAGCTTGGACCTAGGTCTGACAAGTGTAATTTTATAGGGTACCCAAAAGAGACCAAAGGATATTACTTCTACCTAGCTGATGAGTAAAAATTGTTTGTCAGCCTTGAGGCAATCTTTTTGGAAAGGAAGTTCCTTGGTAAAGGGACTATTGCCTCTAAGGTCGAACTTGACGAAATTTGACAGGTGAAAAATCTGACACAAGTTGCTGAACCTGAACCAGATTTGATTAGATCAGATCCGGAGCCCATTATTCAAGCACCCTTAAGGCGATCTGGTAGAGTACCACGTCAACCGGATAGATACTATGGTTTCTTGGTCCGTGACGACGATCCTATCGAACTTGATAAAAATGATGAGGATCCGATCACCTACATGGATGCAATGCAGAGACCCGACTCTGAGAAATGGCTAGAGGCCATGAAATCCGAAATGGAGTCCATGAAGGTCAACGATGTGTGGTCATTGGTTGACCCACCCGAAGGAGTAAAACCCATAGGGTGTAAGTGGGTCTTCAAGAGGAAGAGGGGCGCAGACGGAAAGGTGGAAACCTATAAAGCCTATCTGGTTACCAAGGGATATCGTCAATGTTATGGTATAGACTATGATGAGATATTTTCTCCTGTGGCAATGCTCAAATCCATTCGGATTATGCTTGCGATAGCTGCCCATCTGGACTATGAAATCTGACAGATGGATGTGAAGACAGCTTTCCTAAATGGAGAATTGGACGAAGAGGTGTATATGATACAACCTGAAGGATTCACATCCACAGATGAGTCTAAGGTGTGTAGGCTACAGAGGTCCATTTATGGACTTAAGCAGGCATCACGGAGTTGGAACATATGTTTTGATAAGACGATCAAGACGTATGGCTTCGTTAAGAATGGAGAAGAGCCCTGCATTTATAAGTGGGCTAATGGTCCAGTAGTAGTATTTCTTGTATTGTATGTGGATGACATTCTCTTAATCGGGAATGATGTCCCTGCATTATAGGGAATAAAGATTTGGCTGTTGTCACAGTTCTCCATAAAAGATTTGGAAGAAGCTTCCTACATCCTAGGGATGAGGATCTATAGGGATAGATCTAAAAGGTTGCTTGGTTTATCCCAATCTACGTACATAGATACTATGCTGAAGAGGTTCAACATGGAGAATTTCAAGAAAGGCTATCTACCGATAGGCCATGGAATTTCTCTCTCGAAGAGGGATTGTCCGACAACACCTCAAGAGAAAGAGCGTATGAGTAGAATTCCATATGCTTCGACAGTGGGATCTATCATGTACGCCATGACATGTACATGATCAGATGTGGCATACTCACTAGGGGTAGTGAGTAGATACCAATCTAATCCAGGGGAGAATCACTGGAAGGTTGTTAAAACCATCTTGAAGTATTTAAGAAATACTAAGGACCAATGGCTTGTTTATGGTGAATCAGACTTGAGACTTATAGGGTTTACAAACTCTAGTTTCTAGTCTGATCACGATGATAGCAAAAGTGTGTCGGGATTTATTTTTATCCTTAATGGTAGGGCTATCTGCTGGAAGAGTTCCAAGCAACACAGTGGCTGATTCAGTTTGCAAGGCGGACTATGTCGCTGCATCAGATGCTGCCAAAGAAGCGGTGTGGCTGAGAAAATTCATCACTGAGCTCGGAGTAGCACCCTCCCTTGTTGGTCCAGTTCTGCTCTACTGTGACAGCTCTGGAGCCATTGCTCAGGTGAAGGAACCCAAGGCACACCAGCGGATGAAGCATATTCTGCGTCGCTACCATCTCATCCTAAAAATTATGGATCGATGTGACGTCGACCTTCAGAAGATCGACGGAAAGGAGAACCTGACCGACCCATACACTAAAGCCATTGTGGTGAAGGAGTTCGACGACTACAAGTCGAAGATGGGTATTAGATACTACACCGATTGGCTTTAGGCCAAGTGGGAGATTGTTGGGAATAGTGTCCCAAAGCCAATCGTCAACCTGTTGACGGTTGTGCTCATTTTTTATATATGTACATGAATTATAAATTAATAAAAATTATTTTGGCATTTTTCATCACAAAATGCTTCATCTTTTAATGAACTCCTATGTTGTGGTGAAGTCCATAAAACTATTTAGACTCGACAAAGGAGGATTTGTCTTTTAGTCCTTAAATCTGTTCGCGACCAAATGATACGTTGTTACTAAGGACGACAACGTTTATCAAGTATAGGTCGTTGTGTGCCATATAGGTTGGTTGTCCTTTTAACCAATGAGTGTGGAGACACTGGTATGGCATACAGGTGAGATGTAAGGGTACATCTGTATTGAACGTGACTGACTCTAAAGCTATTTCTGCTGTCAAGATTTGCTTTGATGGAATATGGATATAAATATCCCTCCGACCTGAGACTGCTACGGTGACTTGCAAGCAACTCATTGCACTTAGGCACTGGACTACCTGAATTTCTAATTCAGTGACGGAAGGCTGCTGGGTGTAGTCAAGTGCTTGACTTATCGGTACGTGTGTTAAGATGGGATTGACCACTCCAGTTTAGGAGCTGCGTACAGTCGTGTTTCAATTTAGCAAAATCTTGGCCAGGGTAGTCCTAGTGAGGAGTCACAAGACTGTTTGAGTTGAGCACGATTCGGATGATCTGATCAGGGTTGACAGTTTAACCCTGAGTCATCCTAAACACAGGGGTCAAAAGGATGAATTATACAGTAACCATATTCATGTAGGTTTTGAGTGTTGCGATTATGACTCTTCGATCTATCCGGACATCGAGTACCATTGCTAGATGGTCACTTCGATTAGTACAGGAATTGGTTGCTGTGCTATCGGCTTAGGTTCGAACCTACGAGGTCACACACATTAGAGGTTCCTATCTGATCTGATGGCTGGTGTAGAATCCTACATGTTTGAGACTCAGTGATCGAGAATCAGGATTCTCTGATCATGAGTTTCGCATATTATGGGTACGGGGGTAAAGAGTCCCACTGGTTGGGACTTTTCGATCAGGGTTACATATCGATGAATTCTGATGCCCGATTGCCCATCAGATTTACACAAAGTATTTATGAGAGGTTTTATTAGTGATTTGATCACTAATTAACTCAATTTGATTGAGTAATTATTTTTGGATCAAGTCCAATTGAATTGAATTCAGTTGGGTTTGACCCGATTAGGTTAAGAGTTGACCTAATCATCAAGATGGTTTGGTCCCTGATTTGATCAAGGGTTGGGCTTAGTCAATTTTTGATTTGATTAAGATTTTATTGAGCCTAATTAAGCCTAATTAAGTTGGATTTAAATTAGTCTAATTGGACCTAACTTATTTGGTTCAATTAGGTTGGTTTAAATAATGAAACCACCTTGACCCAATCTCCATGCGCCACCTCACTTCCATTGCACCCATTTGAATTCGTGAGAAGGAACTTCTCATGAATTTTTTTCTCACACCAAGCCCTCTCCACGCCCCACTTTAATGTGCCAATTGAATGGATAAGGATGATTGGTTGGCCATTCAAATTCAAAATAAAGTTTGAATTTGAATGGGCAATCAATCTTTGCGCCTTATCCCTTTTTTAACGTCCCATTTATTATATGAGAAAAATATTTCTCATGAAATCACTCCATGCACAATTTAAGCCATGCCTCATGCCTTTAGTGGATAAGGGATGAGTTGGTATCCATTTGAATTCAAATTTGATTTGAATTCAAATGTGTAATTACTCATCTTTATTCTTTCTTTTGGATAAGATGTTTGACGTTGTTATAAAAGGAGGAGAAGAGTGGGGCGTGCAGGAAGAAAATTTTTGGAGAAAAATTTTGGGGCATGAGGAAGTCTTGTGCGTGAGAAGAAAGTCCATATCCTTCCAAGAGAAAAAGAAAGAAAAGAAAGAAAAGTGGGTGCAAGGTTTCCGGTGAGTTTCCTAGAGTTTTAGCCTGGGGTTCGGAAAGTGAGAAAGTGAGCTACGAATGTTGTGAGCTCACAAAATCTCAGAGAGATCTTCAACATCCTCTCAAGCATATTTATTGATGATTCAGAGCATCCAAAGAATCGACAGACATCGATCGAAGGAGTTCGATCAGCATCGACCGTCAAAAGGGCTCTACAACGAGCTAGCACTCGTGAGGAGTCGATCAGATCGAAAACTTCATGTGGACGATCCGCAGAGGTCAGACACGCTGTATGGCTATGTCATGATGATCAGACTCTTCCAACGGTGATCAGATTACGGCGATCTACTACCCGCACAAAGGTATTGTGTTCTGAACACATTACAGTAAAGTGTTTACTGTTCGAATTTAAATTTCAAATTTAAATGAATGCATGCTATATATCATATTTAGATCTTAGTGTAGGATAAATTTATGTTAATTAATTAGATTAATTAATATTTTTCCACTATAAAATCATAATTTTAAAAAAATTTTAAAATTATCATTTTACACCTGCACTGGATTTTTCCACAGTTAATGGTTGGACCTAACCAGATCTTTTCAGTGGAGGCCAAAGCCTACTGATTAGGTTCTAGGGCAAAATTGATTACTAGAAGTTGTTTAGAGAAACAACTGGTTATGAACCTACCCATAGATGCACATGGGTTGACCAACCAAAATTGGGCTCATGTGTAATCTGTGTGGATTCTAGTACCCACTAAGGAATTAAAGTAATTCCTCGAATTGAAGGTTGAGGCTATTAGTTCGTAAAAATATTGAGAGAAACTTTAGACTAAAGTCCAAGTCTTTAGTATTAATAATTTATATACTAATAGAGGTCTGGTTTTTCTTTATGCAGCTATGGCCACTATCTTGTCACTCCGGTCATTATTAGATAATGACAAGCTCATGGGATCTAATTTCGATAGCTGGTATCGAAAATTAAAAATCATCCTTGAGCATGAGCAGATCCTTTATGTAGTAATGGATCCGATACCAGAGGAGCCAGCCCCAAACGCTAGAGGTACGGTCCGAGATACTTATCAGAAGTGGCTCAATGACCACACCACCGTTCGGTGCATAATGCTGACGGCAATGAATGATGAGTTCAGCTACAGGTTTGAGAACACCCAGCCACAGGAGATGCTTCAAATGTTGAACGACTCCTTTGGCATGCCTGACGATGTTGAAAGGCACAAAACTAGTTGTGTCATTTTCAATGCTCGAATGAGGGATGGGGCCTCAGTCACTGATCATGTACTATACATGATCGAAATGATTGAGCGCCTAAGTAAATTGGGCTTTCCCCTGCACGAGCAGCTCGGTAAGGATGCGATCCTTAATTCATTGCCCAAGTCCTTCCCTTCCTTACTCATTTTCGAATGACAAAGCCTGTAGTGAACTATCTGTTAGGATTTGATACCTCGAGATTCAGCCCATATTGAGCCCATAGTGAGGTTCGCGGTGAAAAACAGAGTCCAACGAGACCAAGATCACCTGAAATGGAGCTCGGATGGAGGAGATACGAGCTTTTAAAGTCGGCATGAGATTCGAGGTGGCGGAGGACCACCGGCGATCGACGGCGGGCGGCAGTTGCGCGGCCGCAGGCGGCGGCGCACGGGATGCGCGACCCAGGCCCGTGTGGGACGTGCGACCCACGTGAGCAGGCGGCCCAGGCGGGCGCACGGCCAAGCCGGGCGCGCGGCCTAGGCGCGCGCAGGCCCGCACGTGGGAGTGGGCCGGCCCAGGCCCAGCGGCTTGCTGGCCCTTTGCCCCAGTCCATCGTGGACCGGGCGGTCCACGGCTGGGCCTGTGGATCGGGCGGTCCACGGCTGGGCCTGTGGATCATGCGGGCATTTCTCACGCATTTCGTGTGGTCCACGACACTATTTCATGGACCGATCACGATCAGAGGGCGTGGGTTGATCTGTTTTTTGATCCGATGGTTCAGAACCTGATTTTGGTTGATTAAGGATGCTTAAACCTAATCTAATTAGGTTTTAAACCCTGCTTAAGCCTTTAAAAAGGCCTGTGACAACAGAGAGAGAGGGGGTTTGGGTTTTCTCGCCGTACAGAGCTGTACGAACCCGAGAGAAGAGAGAGAGGCGGAAGCGTTGCTGTGAGAGAAGGAGTAGGGCTCCTGGACAGCGGTTGCCAGACACTTCAGGGGTTCAGGGGGTCTTCCAAGAGTGAGAGAACTTTTGTGAGGGGAACTTCTAGTGAGAGAGAATTGGGTGTACAAGGGTTGAGGGTGAGGTCTCTTCTTGTAAAATTTCTTTTTCATAGTGAAGTTTGCATGCCCCATGGAGGCGAGCCCTTTTGTGACTGATCCACGTATTTTGATTATTTTTCCTTTTGTTTTGTTTCTTCTTTCTTCCTGCTGCATCGCGTGGTACTGAAAAGGTCTTGGGAGGTGGTGTCCTGGCCAGACATCCACCCAACAAGTGGTATCAGAGCAAGGTGGTACAAGGATGCAGATTGCAGTGGTGGTGAGCAAGACTGAAGATGGAGAAGACAGGAATAATCAAGATGGAGATCAACAAGTTTGATGGTAAGAGCAATTTCTCCTTGTGGAAAGCAAGGGTGACGGACGTGCTCATCCAACAGGGGTTGATCGATGCTCTCTTGTGCGATGAGAAGCCGACCACCATGGAGGTGCGGGATTAGAAACGGCTACAGATGCAGGCGGTGAGTACCATCCGCATGTACCTGACGGATGAGGTGGTGATCCATGTGCTGAGCGAGACTTCTCTGACGGTGCTGTGGTCGAAGCTCGAGGAGTTGTACATGACGAAGTCTCTCACCAACACACTTTTCCTCTAGAGGCAGTTTTACCAACTGCGGATGATTGAGGGACAGAGCGTGCAGGAGCATCTAAGCCACTTCCAGAAGATCCTCACCGACCTCCTCAACGTTGGCGAGAATGTTGAGGAGAAGACCAGGGTGCTGGTTTTGCTGGCGTCGCTTCCCCCTTCGTACGAGTCCTTGGTGACTGCTCTTCTAGTGGGGAAGAGCACTATCAAGATGGATGAGGTCACTGCGGCAATACTCCAGAATGAGGTTCTCAGGAGGGAGAACCCAGCTTCGAGCTCAAGTGGCGGTAGCTCAGCTTTGGTGGCTTCTGGAGGAGAAGGAGGCAGTAGATGGAGTGACAGGAGATCGCAATGAGGGCGGTCCAAGTCCAGGAGGGACTTGAGCAAAATCAGGTGTTACCGGTGTGAGAAGTTGGGGCATCTAGCCAGAGATTGCCCTCAATTGAAAAATCGGACGATGGCTGCTGTAGCGACGGCCGGCAGTGATTCAGATGGAGATGTCCTGAAGATATCTGATGAGGTATCTACTTCTTCCCAACAGTGGATATTAGATTCTGCATGCCCCTATCATGTATGTTGCAGAGAGGAGCAGCTTGACTCCCTGGAGAACAGTGAGGGCACTGTATATCTGTCGGATGGATCGAGCTGTGCGATCAGAGGCATTGGGACGGTCAGCTGGAGGACACATGATGGTGCAGTGAGAAGATTGGGGGAGGTCCGATACATACCCGATTTCAGACAGAATCTTATCTCACTTAGTAGACTGGATTCGAGAGGCTACAGGACGGTAGCTGGTGGAGAAATCCTGAGGGTGTTACACGACGATAGGATTGTGCTGGAGGGGAAGAAGGGGAGCAGAGGATATTATTACCTGGTGAGGAGCCCAGTGTGAGGTGGAGCTTCGAGAGCCAGGTGGAGCCCAGAGCGAGGTGGAGCTCCAGGAAGTGGATCGGATACGAGACAGGAGACTCGGGAGGATGAGAGGCGACGTCGCAAGGTGAGATTCCTATTGCCGTAGGATGATGCCCCGAGCAGGTCTCAGGTCAGGAGGAGCACAGCATACGATGGAGATGGGATCGAGCAACCTGGCTCGACTCTCATGTTTGCCCATCCATGATCAGCAGGCGATTGCCCCAGGGCATGGGGGCGAGGAGATCCAGAAGCTCTCAGAGTTTGGAGGAGGCTGAATATCGAGTTGAGGTGAAGATTGTTAGGATTTGACACCTCAAAATTCAGCCCATATTGAGCCCACAGCGAGGTTCATGGTGAAAAATAGAGTCCAACGAGACCAAGATCACCTGAAACAGAGCTCGGATGGAGGAGATACGAGCTTTTGAAGTCGGCATGAGATTCGAGGTGACGGAGGACCACCGGCGACCGACGGCGGACGGCAGGGGCGTGGCCGTAGGCGGCGGCGCACGGGACGCGCGACCCAGGCCTGTGCGGGATGCACGACCCATGCGAGTGGGTGGCCCAGGCAAGCGCACGGCCCAACCGGGCGTGCGGCCCAGGCGCACGTAGGCCCGCACGCAGGAGCGGGCCGGCCCAGGCCCAGTGGCCTGCTGGCCCTTTGCCTCGGTCCACCATGGACCGGGCGGTCCACGGCTGGGCCTGTGGACCGCACGGGTGTTTCCCATGCATTTCGCATGGTCCATGGCACTATTTCATGGACCGATCGCGATCAGAAGGCGTGGGTTGATTTATTTTTTGATCCGATGGTTCAAAACCTGATTTGGGTTGATTAAGGACTCTTAAATCTAATCTAATTAGGTTTTAAACCCTGCTTAAGCCTTTAAAAAGGCCTGTGACAACAGAGAGAGAGGGGGTTCGGGTTTTCTCACCGTACAGAGCCGTACGAACCCGAGAGAAGAGAGAGAGGTGGAAGCATTACTGTGAGAGAAGGAGTAGGGCTCCTGGACAGCGGTCGCCAGGCACTTCAAGGGTTCAAGGGGTCTTCCAAGAGAGAGAGAGCTTTTGTGAGGAGAACTTCTAGTGAGAGAGAATTGGGTGTACAAAAGTTGAGTGTGAGGTCTCCTCTTGTAAATTTTTTTTTTCATAGTGAAGTTTGTATGCCCCGTGGAGGCGAGCCCTTTTATGGCTGATCCACATATTTTGATTGTTTTTCCATTTGTTTTGTTTCTTCTTTCTTCCTGCTCATCGCATGGTACTGAAAAGGTCTTGGGAGGTAGTGTCCTGGCCAGACATCCACCCAACACTACCACGGCTTGTTGGGGTTGCTGCAGAACTTTGAGAAGGACCACCAGCTCCATAGAGAGTCGGTGAATGATGTGGGAGGGTCTTCTTCTGGTCGTCGACCCTTTAAGAAAGGGAAGAAGAACAAGAAGAAGAAGAATAAGAAGGTGCAGCCGCATGCTGGGACGTCTGCACAGGGTCAGACCAAGAAGCGCAAGCCCGACCAGAGCCAAGCGGAGTGCTTCTTTTGCAAGAAGCAGGGGCACTGGAAGAGGAACTGTCCTCTATACATTGCCTCCCTGGACCCAAACAGGCCGAAGAAGAAGCAAGGTAATTATATAATAATATCTTGCAACTTTTTCATTTGTGATACTACTGCCTGGGTATTGGATACCGGAAGTCCTTATCATATTTGCAATTCGATGCAGGGTCTGCAGGTCAGTAGGAGATTTGATGATGGCGAGAGGTTCCTGAACGTTGGAGATGGAAGCAAAGTTCCAGTTCTAGCTCTAGGAATCATGAACCTTATAATCAATTCTCGTAATATAATTCTGAGTGAATGTCACTATTGTCCAAGCTTTTTATTAAATATTATTTCTGTAGGCCTTTTGGCCATGTACGGTTATCAATTTTTAATAAAAGAAAATATTTGCAATATCATTTTGAATGATGTTACAATATTTGTTGGACAACTAGATAATGGAATTTACTTACTGTCACAGCCTGTTAATGTGGTTCAAACCTCCGGTAAATATCCTAGAATAGATAATGTGTCAGAAGTCTACCTTTGGCACTGTAGGCTAGGTCATATCAATAAGAATAGGATAAACAGGTTGGATTAAGAAGGAATTCTTGAAGTTGATGATTGTGAATTACTTCCAACCTGTGAGTCCTATCTTCTTGGGAAGATGACAAAGTCACGTTTTACTGGAAAAGGTGAGTGAGCCAGTGAACTCTTGGGTCTGGTACATTCTGATGTATGTGGACCCATGAGCTCAAGTGCAAGAGGTGGATATTTCTACTTCATAACCTTCACAGATGACCTATCGAGGTATGGATATGTCTACTTAATGAAGCATAAGTCGGAGTCATTTGAAATGTTCAAACTATTCCGAAATGAGGTAGAAAAATAAACTGGGAAGTATATTAAAACTCTTCGATCTGATCGAGGAGGTGAATACCTTTCCAATGATTTTCTGACATATCTTGAAAAAAATGGGATTCTCTCTCAGTGGACTCCTCCTGAAACACCACAGCATAATGGTGTGTCTGAAAGGAGGAATCGGACCTTGTTGGACATGGTTCGATCCATGATGGGGTTTGCTGATCTATCGATCTTCCTCTGGGGATATGCGCTCGAATCAGCTTGTTACCTTCTAAATAGGGTTTTGGGTAAGTCTGTAACCAAAACGTCATATGAGATATGGATAGGACGTAAGCCAGTACTCTCGCACCTAAGGGTTTTGGGGTGTCTAGCCTATGTTAAACGTTTAGTTATAGATAAGTTTGGACCTAGGTCTGACAAGTATAATTTTATAGGGTACCCAAAAGAGACCAAAGGATATTATTTCTACCTAGCTGATGAGCAAAAGATGTTTGTCAGCCTTAGGGCAATCTTTTTAGAAAAGGAGTTCCTTGGTGAAGGGACTGTTGCCTCTAAGGTCGAACTTGAGAAAGTTTGACAGGTGGAAAAACCGACACAAGTAGCTGAACTTGAACCGGATTTGGTTAGATCAGATCCGGAGCCCATTGTTCCTGCATCCTTAAGGCGATCTGGTAGAGTACCACGTCAATCGGATAGATACTATGATTTCTTGGTCCAGGACAGCAATCCTATTGAACTTGATGAAAACGATGAGGATCCGATCACCTATTTGGATGCAATGCAGAGACCTGACTCTGAGAAATGGCTAGAAGCCATGAAATCCGAAATGGAGTCCATGAAGGTCAACGATGTGTGGACATTGGTTGACCCACCCGAAAGAGTAAAATTCATAGGGTGTAAATGGGTCTTCAAGAGGAAGAGGGGTGCAGACGAAAAGGTGAAAACCTATAAAGCCCGTCTGGTTGCCAAGGGATATCGTCAACGTTATGGTATAGACTATGATGAGACGTTTTCTCCTATGGCAATGCTCAAATCCATTTGGATTATGCTTGCGATAGCTGCCCATCTGGACTATGAAATTTGGCAGATGGATGTGAAAATAGCTTTCCTAAATGGAGAGCTAGACGAAGAGGTATATTTGATACAACCTGAAGAATTCACATCCACAGATGAGTCTAAGGTGTGTAGACTACAGAGATCCATTTATGGACTTAAGCAAGCATCCCGGAGTTAGAACATACATTTTAATAGGACGATCAAGACGTATGGCTTCGTTAAGAACGGAGAATAGCCCTGCATTTATAAGTGGGCTAATGGTCCAGTTGTGGTATTTCTTGTATTGTATGTGGATGACATTCTCTTAATCGAGAATGATGTCCCTGCATTACAGGGAATAAAGATTTGGCTGTCATCACAATTCTCCATGAAGGATCTGGGAGAAGCTTCCTATGTCCTAGGGATGAGGATCTATAGGGATAGATCTAAAAGGTTGCTTGGGTTATCCTAGTCCACGTACATTGATACTATGCTGAAGAGGTTCAGCATGGAGAATTCCAAGAAAGGCTATCTACCGATAGGCCATGGAATTTCTCTCTCGAAGAGGGATTGTCCAACAACACCTCAAGAGAGAGAGCGTATGGATAGAATTCTATATACTTCAGTAGTGGGATCTATCATGTATGCCATGACATATACACGACCAGATGTGGCATACTCACTAGGGATAGTGAGTAGATACCAATCTGATCCAGGGGAGAATCACTAGAAGGTCATTAAAACCATCCTGAAGTATTTAAGAAATACTAAGGACCAGTGGCTTGTTTATGGTGAATCAGACTTGAGACTTATAGGGTTTATTGACTCTAGTTTTCAGTCTGATCATGATGACAGTAAGAGTATGTCGGGATTTATTTTTACCCTTAATGGTGGGGCTGTCTACTAAAAAAGTTTCAAGCAGCACACAGTGGCTGATTCAGTTTGTGAGGCAGAGTATGTCGCTGCATCAGATGCTGCCAAAGAAGCGGTGTGGCTGAGAAAATTCATCACCGAACTCGGAGTAGCACCCTCCCTTGTTGGTCCAATTCTACTCTACTATGACAGCTCTGGAGCCATTGCTTAGGCGAAGGAACCAAAGGCACACCAGCGGATGAAGCATATTCTGCGCCACTACCATCTCATCCGAAAAATCATGGATCGAGGAGACATCGACCTTCAGAAGATCGACGAAAAAGAGAACCTGGCTGACCCATTCACTAAAGCCATTGCGGTGAAGGAGTTTGATGACTTCAAGTCGAAGATGGGTATTAGATACTGCACCAATTGGCTTTAGGCCAAGTGAGAGATTATTGGGAATAGTGTCCCAAAGCCAATCATCAGTCTGTTGATGGTTGTGCTCTTTGTTGTATTAATACATAAATTATAAATAAATAAAAATTATTTTAGTATTTTTCATCATAAATTATCATCTTCTAATGAACTCCTGTGTTGTGGTGAAGTCCTTAGGACTATTTAGACTCGACAAAGGAGGATTTGTCGTTTAGTCCTTAAACCTGTTCGCGACCAAATGATACGTTGTTACCAAGGACAACAATATTTATCGAACATAGGTCATTGTGTGCCATATAGGTTGGTTATCCTCTTGACCAAAGAGTGTGGAGACACTGGTATGGCATACAGGTAAGATGTAAGGGTACATCTGCACTGAACGAGATTGACTCCGGAGCTATCTCTGCTGTCAAGATTTGCTCTGATGGGATATGGGTATAAATGTATCTCTGACCTGTGACCACCACGGTGATTTGCAAGTAACTCACTGTACTTAGGCACTGGACTACCTAAATTTCTAATTCAGTGATGGAAGGCTGCTGGGTGTAGTCAAGTACTTGACTTGTCGGTGCGTGTGTCAAGATGGGATTGACCACTCCAGTTCAGGAGCTATGTACAGTCGTATTTCAATTTAGCAAAACCTTGACCAGGGTAGTCCTAGTGAGGCGTCACAGGACTGTTTGAGTTGAGCATGACTCGGATGATCTAATCAGGGTTGACAGTTTAACCCTAAGTCATCCTAAATACAGGGGTCAAAAGGGATGAATTATACAGTAACCATATTCACGTAGGTTCTGAGTGTTGCGATTGTGACTATTCACCTATCCGAATATCGGGTACCATTGTTAGATGGTCACTTCGATTAGTACAGGAATTGGTTCCTGTGCTACCGACTTAGGTTCGAACCTGCGGGGTCACACACATTAGAGGTTCCTATCTGATCTAATGGCTGATGAAGAGTCTTAATATTCGTGGACTATGAGTCCTATGTGTCTGAGACTCTATGATCGAGAATCAGGATTCTCTAATCATGAGTTTCACACATTTTGGGTATCGGGGTCAAGAGTCCCACTGGTTTGGAACTCTTCGATCAAGGTTTCATATTGATGGACTTTAATACCTGATTGCCCATCGAATTTGGACTCAATATTTATGAGAGGTTTAATTAGTGATTTGATCACTAATTAACTCAATTTGATTGAGTAATTATTTTTGGATCAAGTTCAATTGAATTGGATTCAATTGGGTTTGACCCGATTAGGTTAAGAGTTGACCTAATCATCGAGATGGTTTGGTCCCTGCTTTGATCAGAGGTTGGGCTTAGTCAATTCCTGATTTGATTAGGATTTTATTGAGCCTAATTAAGTCTAATTAAGTTGGGTTTAATTTAGTCTAATTGTGCTTAACCTATTTTGATTAGGTTGGTTCAATTAAGATTAAACCACCATTTGAATTTGAATCCCTGTGCCACCTCATATCTCTGCGCCCATTTGAATTCACGAGAAGAAACTTCTCATAAATTTTCTCTCATGCAAAGCCCTTCCCACGCCCACTCTTGTGCACCAATCTTTGGATAAAATTGATAAGTTAGCCATTCAAATTCAAAGCGTGTTTGAATTTGAATGGATAACTTATCCCTTGTGCTTTCATGCTTATCCATCTTGTGCATCACTTATCTTACACGAGAAAGAGTTTCTCATGAAACCTTTCCATGCACAAAGCAGCCACGCACCTTCTCTTCTCATGCCCAAGTGGATAGGGATGAGTTGGTTTGCATTTGAATTCAAATTTGATTTGAATTCAAATGTGTAACCACTTGTCTTTATCCTCTCACGTGGATAAGACACGTTCTACGTTGTTTTAAAAAGAGGAGAAGGATGGGGCGTGTGTAGAAATTTTTTGAGAGAGAAAGTGGGGCATGAGGAACCCTTGTGCATGAGTAGGAAGTCTAAAACTTTCGAGAGAAAAAGAAAGAAAAGAAATAAAAGTGGGCGCAGGGTTTTTTCAGTGTGTTCCCTAGGGTTTCAGCCTGGGGTTTGGGAAGTGAGTTAGTGAGCTACGAGTGTCGTGAGCCCACCAAATTTAAGAGAGAGCATCATCTACCTCTCAAGCATGTTTGCTGATGATTCAAAGTATCTGTGGAATCGACAGACATAGATCGAAGGAGTTCGATCAGTATCGGCCATCGAAAGAGCTCTACAATGAGCTAGCACTCGTGAAGAGCCGATCAGATCGGGAGATTCGTGTGGATGATCCGCAGAGGCCAGACATGCTGTGTGACTGTGTTGTGATGATCAGACTCTCCTGACAGTGATCAGATTGTGGCGATCGACTACCCGCACAAAGGTATTATGTTCTGAACACAGAACAGTAAATTATTTGCTGTTCAAATTTGAATTTCAAATTTAAATGCATGCATGCTATATATCATATTTAGATCCTAGTGTAGGATAAACACATATTAATTAATTAGATTAATTAATTATTTTCACTATAAAATAGTAATTTTGAAAAAATTTTAAAATTACCATTTTACCCCTGCACTCAAATTTCACTTCACGACCTTGGGGGTTGACTCATGGCACAAAGAAATTCAAAAAAATGATGAAACAATTTTAAAAAAAATTAAAATATTAGGAAAAAGATGTTTACCCAAAAATTGATTATGAGAATGATAATTTTGGGCTTTTGAGCTCAAAAGAAAAGATGAGAATTAAGCTAAAAGAATTTTTGGTGGTGATACCTTGAAATCAGAGAGACACTTAAGCAGATGGATCAAGGATTCCTAGTTCTCTCCTAATTTTACAAAATCTATCTTCACTTAAGGCCTTGGTAAATATGTCAGTCAATTATTTTTCAATACAAATATAGTCAAGAATTATGTCTTTATTTTGGACATGTTCTCTTATGAAATGATGTCTGATTTCAATATATTTTGACCTAGAATATTGAATTAGATTTTTAGTGAGATTTATAGCACTAGTGTTATCACATCTTATGGGAGTTTCATTAAGTTTGATACCAAAGTCTTAAAGTTGTTGCTTAATCTACAAGATTTGAGCACAACAACTTCCGACTGTAATGTATTCGGCCTCAACCGTAGACAGTGCTACCGAATTTTATTTCTTGCTAAACCAAGAGATTAGATTAACTCCAAGAAATTGACAAGTTCCACTAGTACTTTTTCTATCTAATCTACATCCAGCAAAATCGACATCTGAATATCCTATTAAGTTAATTAATGAATCCTTAGAATACCATAATCCTAGAGTTTGTGTACCATTTAAATATCTAAGGATTCTTTTAACTGCATTCAAGTGTGATTCTTTTGGATTTGATTGAAAGCGAGCATAAAGGCAAACACTAAACATAATATCAGGTCTACTAGCAGTTAAATATAATAGAGAACCAATCATGCCTCTATAAAATTTTAAGTCTACACTTTTACCTTCTTCGTCCTTGTCAAGCTTACATGATGGGCTCATGGGTGTGCCAATTGCTTTGGAGTTCTCCATTCCAAATCTTTTGAGTAATTCTGTTATGTACTTGCTTTGGGTGATGGAGATTCCTTCTTTTGTTTATTTGATTTAGAGTTCGAGAAAGAATGTAAGTTCTCCCATCATGCTCATCTCGAACTCTCCCTGCATGAGCTTTGCAAAATCTTGACAAAGAGTTTCATTAGTAGACCCAAAAATAATGTCATCAACATATATTTGTATAACTAATATATCATTTTGATTTTTTTTAATGAAAAGGGTTGTGTCTACATTTCCTCTTGAAAAATCATTATTAAGTAGAAATTTGCTTAGCCTTTCATACCAAGCCCTGGGTGCTTGTTTCAAACCATATAGAGCTTTATTTAATTTAAAAATATGATTAGGAAAAGTATGATTTTTAAAACCTGAGGATTGTTCTACATAAATTTCTTCAGCAATATATCCATTTAAAAAAGCACTTTTGACATCCATTTGGAATAATTTAAATTTCATAAAGCAAGCATATGCAAGTAGAAGTCTAATTGCCTTTAATCTAGCAACAGGTGCAAAAGTTTCATCAAAATCAATTCCTTCTTCTTGATTATAATCTTTTGCAACCAATCTTGCTTTATTTCTTATTACATTTTCATGTTCATCCAATTTATTCCTATATACCCATTTTGTGCCAATTATTGAATAATTTTTAGATCTTGATACTAGGGTCCATACATTATTTCTTTCAAATTGATTAAGTTCTTCTTGCATTGCATTAATCCAATTATAATCTTTTTCAGCTTCGTCTATAGTTTTAGGTTCAAGATGAGAGACAAAAGCAAAATAATTGAATGCATCTTTAAGTGAAGAATGAGTTCTTACACCATGTGTAGGATCATCAATGATTAGTTTCTTGGGGTGATTGTGATCATACCTCCATTCTTTGGGTAGATTATTTGTACCTTGAGGTTGTTCTTGTTGTTCTTCACCTTCCTCATCTTGTTTGTCTTCATGTTCTTCATCATCTTGAATTGTTGAATCTTTTTGAGTGATCTCCTTTATCCCTTCTATAAGAGGATCTGCATCATCAAAACCTTCATTCTTCCTTGAAGGAAGATCGTTAGTTTCATCAAAGATTATATGTATTGATTCCTCTACTACTAAGGTTCTTTTGTTGAAAACTCTAAAGGCTTTACTAGAAGAGGAGTAACCAAGAAAAATTGTTTCATCGAATTTTGTATCAAATTTTTTTAGTCTTTCTTTACCATTGTTTAACATAAAATATCGACAACCAAAAATATGAAAATATACTATATTTGGTTTTCTTCCTTTCCAAAGCTCATAGGGAGTTTTCTTTAAAAATTGTCTAATTAAAGCGTGATTTAATATGTAACATGCCGTGTTAATTGCTTCCACCCAAAAGTATCTTGGAAGGTTGCTTTCACATAGTATGGTACGGGCCATTTATTCAAGAGTTCTATTTTTTCTTTCTACTATCCCATTTTATTGGGGTGTCCTAGGTGCCGAAAAGTTGTGGCCTATTTTTTTTTCATCACAAAACTTTTCAAAATCTTGATTTTCAAATTCAATTCCATGATCACTTCGTATATTTTGAATTGAAAAACCTTTCTCATTTGTGACTTTTCGATAAAATTTAGAAAAAACTTGAAAAGTTTCATCCTTGTGTGCCAAAAAGAAAATCCATGTAAAATGAGAGAAATCATCAATAATTATAAAATTATATCATTTTTCTCCTAGACTAGTAGTTCTAGTAGGTCCAAATAAATCCATATATAATAGTTCTAATGGCCTAGAAGTTGAAATAATATTTTTAGATTTGAATGAAACTCTTGTTTGTTTACCTAGTTGGCATGCATCACAAATTCTATCCTTTTCAAAGTTCAATTTGGGTAAACCAATAACCAATTCCTTCTTAATGAGTTTTGAAAGTGAATGCATGCTAATATGTGCAAGCCTACGATGTCAAAGCCAACTAGTCTCATTAATCTTGGCATTCAAGGATACTAGGCATTGCATGTTTATTTTGGATAGATCATTCAAATCTACCATATAAATATTACCATGTCTATGCCCAATAAATTTAATGCCTTCATTAATAGGACTAGTTACAATGCAAACAGAAGATTCAAAAATAACTTTGTATTCTTTATCACAAAATTGACTGATGCTTAATAAATTATGTTTTAAACCATCTACTAATAAAATATTTTCAATATACTTGGAGGGAGTGATACCAATGTTACCTATACCAATGATCTTTCCTTTGCCATTGTCTCCAAAGGTGACCATCTCTCCATTTTTAGCATCAAGTGTGATGAATTGAGATTCATCATCAGTCATGTGTCTCGAGTATCTACTATCAAGATATCATTTTCGGTTTGCTTCTTGGGATGCTAACACACCTGCAAGCAAAAGTCAAGTTTTTACTTTAGGTACCCAAGTTTTCTTGAGTCCTTTTTGATTAGTCACAATGGTTCCTTTTGGAACCCATATTTTTTTTGCATTAGAATTTATGGATTTGTTAGAGAGACAAGTGTATGATTTGTGACCTATTCTACCACATTTGAAGCAAGTAATTTTTGAGAACTTGTTGTTTGAAGAGTTTACATAGATATTTTTTAGAAACTTTTATTTCTTTAAGGGGTTGTAACCAAGACCAGCTTTATCATAAATGGTCTTTTGATTTTCAAGAATCATATTAAGTTTATTAGAACTTAAGGTAAATTTTTCAACTATTGGTTTTAGCTTGACAATTTCATTCTTTAAAGTCAGATTTTTTTGAAATAGGATAGATTTTTCATTTGAAATCCTCTCATTTTGTTTTAATAAAGATTGATTCTTTGATTTTAACTTTTTGTTCTTTACTCCTAGCTTCTTCAATTCATTAATTAAATCATAAAAAGCTTCATGAAGTTCTTCAAAGATAAAGTTAATAGGAGTTGCAGAATTTACTTCATTTTCATGTGCCATAAGGCACAAGTTGGCTTGTTCATTTGAGTCTTCTTCTTCGGAGCTTGACTCATCACTTCCACTCCAAGTAGCCATCATGGCCTTCTTCTTGTACTTCTTAGAATCCGTCTTCAGTTGTGGGCATTCAAACTTAAAGTGTCCTGGTATCTTGCATTCGTAGCAAATAAGGAGTTGGTCTTTATCCTTTTCTTTACTATGTTCCCCTTTTATGGGTGGCCTCTTCCTCATTCTTTATTTCTTTTTCCTCAAAAATTTCTTAAACCTTCTAGTAATGAGAGCTATTTCTTTATCCTACTCTTTATTTTTTGTATCATCAGTTTCTTCATCAAGTTGAGCCATGGATTTGAGGGTGATTGTCCTCTTCTTTTTGACTTCTTCTTCTTGATGTTGTTTCATGCTCAGCTCATGTGTCATCAGTGATCCTAGAAGCTCTTCCAAGGGTAGGATGTTCAGATCTTTGGCTTCTTAGATAGCGGTCACTTTGGCTTCCAAAGTTCTTGGTAAGGACCTAAGAATCTTTCTCACGAGATCACTGTTAGAATAAGACTTACCAAGATTTTTTAGACCATTTATAATATCAGTAAGTAAACATTTCAGTTATAGATTCATCATGCTCTATTTTAAAAAGTTCATATTTATGTACAAGCATGTTAATTTTGGATTTCTTCACTTGATTAGTTCCTTCATGAGTTACTTCTAATCTATCCCATATTTTCTTAGCAGACGTACATGTTGAAATATGATTAAATTTATTAGCATCTAGAGCACAATACAAAATATTCATGGCTTTAGCATTTAGTTGAGCCATTTTCTTATCAACCTCATTTCATTCTTTTTCGAATTTGGTTGATTCTACACCATCAATTATTTTAGTGGGTGAGTGTGGTCTATTTACTATGATACTCCATATATCATAGTCAAGAGTTTGAATAAATATTTTCATCCGAACTTTCCAATAGGTATAGTTTGATCCATTGAAAAGTGGAGGTCGGTTTATGGACTGCCCCTCGGCTAGAGAAGTGCCAACTTGAGTTGCCATAGATCTTTAGCTCTTTGATGGTTAAATCAAAGTACAGCTATAGCACCGAGCTCTGATACCACTTGTTGCCCAGCTATGCAACCCAAGAGGGGGGGGTGAATTGGGTTTCTTTAAAAATTTAAACTTAGCTTACAACTATGAAGATTATTTAATAATGAGCAAGATAAGTATGGAGAGTATAATTTATGTAAGGTGTAGAAATTGAATATAAGAATGCAAGAGGATAAAGAAATTTAAAAGGAGAGCAAGTAAGCACAATACAAATAAGAAGATTTATAGTGGTTCGATGCCAACCTTGTACCTACATCCACTCTCCAAGCTCTTACTTGGGAATTCAAATCCACTAAACTGTATTCAACCTAAATACAATTGTCGGAACCTCCGACTCTAGCTATCCCAAGCTAGAACACTTATTTTTCGGGTACAAGCCAATCCAATACAATTCGATTCAAGGTTCGGATCAATCTTTCCACGTTTTGGAACCCTTCCAAAATAAAAACAACAACTCAAAATAAGTATTACAGTTAATTACACAGAAATACAGATGAAGCTCCTTTAATGAGCGAATAAAGCTTTAAATACACTTTACACAATTAGAAGGAAGCTCTTTCTGATTTTCTCAAGGTAGTTGGAGACTTGAATGAGCTCTTGAGGAGTTGGTGAACTTGAAATAAAAGCTTCTTGAACTCTTTTAGTGGGCTCTTGCTTAGGGTTGAAATGAATGCTTGAAGAACCTTTTTCAAATCACTTTCTTATTTTTTGATTCCCTCCATTAAGTCTCTTTATATAACTTCAAATAATGATGGAGAGTAATCTGGGCTGAAATAGAGCCGTTAGAGCACATTAAATGAGTATTAAATATAATTGAAACGGGTTAAAAACTAGCCGTTGCAAAAATTTTCCATCACAGGGGTCGACTCATAGGGTCGACTCATGCTCATGGGTCGACTCATGGGATCGACCTCTGTGGAAAATAGCAGAAAATGACTATTTTGTAATTTTGGCCTGCAGAGCAGTAGAGGTCGACTTATAGGGTCGACTCATGCCAAGGGGTCGACCCATGGGGTCGACTCACAGAGTGTGCCAGCCAACAAATTTTGTATGCCGTTCAGTCCTTCTAGCCATGAGTCGACTCATGGGGTCGACTCAAAAATATAAATCTGATTTTCTTACAAAATATACTTTCAAAAATATTGAAATTGCCTCCAATAGATTGCACATCTTTTGTTCTTGCTCTTGAGGCTTCAGAATCAGGTCTTGATAAAATTATGATTTTACCCCTAAAATATAATAAATCTTTTCTCAAGTCAAAATCATTAGTAATCCCCTCAAATGCTTTATAATCATCAAAATTAATTCAAGGAGCAACAATGTTTGTTAAATCTAACAGTTAGATCAACATGACAGCATCGATTAGATCGATGCAAATTTTTATTTTCAGATCTCATATGCATATTAAATCATGTTATTAGTTTTGGCATGATAGTCTAAATTAGATCTTATGTATATAATTTAAATTAAACTGTTTAATCTTATTATTTTGCTGTATAAAAATTTTAAAATTGTATGCATAGCACTACCATTGTTTCTTTTAATTGGTATCAGAGCCCTGTTTCTTATGATATAATTTAATATGGTATTAGATCTAATAATATATCTTTAGATTTGATTATTTGCCATTTACATTAGATCAAAATATATTTTATTTTCAGATCTGGTTATTTATTTGATAGATTAGATGATTTGAGTAGCAAAATACTCAAATTGGATAATCATCAAGCCATCCGGTCATAAGAACAAGTAGGATTACATGACCCTTTCTTCTCATTCAATGGGGTGCTCTAATTGAAGAAAAAATAGATGGATCAAAGCATGTATTTTTAAAATTTTATAATAAAATAATAAAAAATTAAATATTTTAATCTTTTAAATATATCTTAGATCAGATCTAAACTATCATTAAGAATCTATGACATAAAAAATTTATCTATAAAATCTAAAATAAAATAGAAAACTACATCGATCACATTGATGCCCTGAATTTGATCTAACCTTTAGATTATGTCGGTAGAGTTTAGAACTCATCACCTTTTCATGGGTTGATGATCTTTGCTGCTGGTAAGCATGGTATAAAGCTCTCACTAATATCGAGCAACTGCATAAGCATCCGACCTCTACGGATGGTCCATACGAAGTCCCTCGGATCGATCAGCCTTCCACGGGAGTGCTAGCTCATGCAGTCGACTTCTGATGGTAGATCTGACTTGATCTTCTTCTTCAATCATCTCAAACCTTTCTGATGTCGAAGATGGATCAGAGAAGGATGCTAGATGATAGAAAAAATTTAGATGAAGACTCTCTTCTCTTTGGTTTTTTCCTCACCCAAAATCTAGAACAGTTCTAGGTCTCTCACCTAAGAGGATAACGATCTTCTCTTTTGTTCATGCCAAAGAAAAAGAAAACCCACCCAATCCTCATATCCCAAAGAAGTATTTTTAACCCTGTTTCTCTCTGATATCTCATGGTGAAGAGGTCTCTTCTTTTGGCACACAAAATTATGGCCTTTTTATAGTTGTCGCACAAACTAGATAAAACAGGATAAGGGCTGAAGTTTGTTGCAATTCAAACTCTTTTGAATTTCAATTTGACACCAACTTTTTTTAATCTTTATCTAACTTAAGGAGGAACTTACCAAAGAAAATTAGATATAAAAATCAATTAGAAAGATCTCCTTTTCTCATACACAATAGACCCCTTCAAAAGCAGCCAACGTGTGGAAGGATATGGATAAGGTTTTAAGTTGAAATTCAAACTAATTTGAATTTAAATCAAAACCAACCAATTTCTATCCTTAATGGGTGACAAAAAAAAGATTATTTTCTAGTTTTCTTACATACAAATAAATTTTGTGTGGTGAGAAAAGATGTGAGACAATTTAGGTGGTGCAAGGGATAGAGTCCTACTCATTTGGGACTTTCGAGTTTAACCAATTGAATTTCTTTCAAACCCAATCCAATTATATTTAAATAAAATATAGTGAACATAATTTAATTAGGCTCTAATAATCTCAATTAAATTTTATCAAATCAATAAATTGATTGAGCCATTGATCCGATCAAATCAGGATCATTTCTCTCTTACTTATTAGGTCATCTCATAACCTAATCAGACTTGATTTGATTGAATCAAATTCAATCAGACTTGATTCAGACTTTAATACTCAATCAAATTGAACTAATTGGTAATCTAATCACTAATTAACCCTCCATTAATGATAGAGTCCAAATCTAATGGGACTCTTCTCTAGAGTCTCCATCCAATGGGACTCTTCAGCAGAGTTTCCGTTAAGTGGGATTCTTCACCAGAGTCCCCATTGACTGAGGCTCTTCAGATTAGCCAAGTGATCAGAGAAGAACTTCTAATATATGTGACCCCATAGGTTTGAACCTAAATTGATAGCACAGAAACTGATTCCTGTACCAATCAGAGTAACCATCTAGCAATAATATCCGACATCCAGATAGGTCGAATGTATACTAAGCAACACTCAAGAACCTATCTAAATATAATTATCATATAATTCATCCCTTTGACCCAAACGCTCAAAGTGACCTAAGGTTTAACTACCAACTCTGATATGGTCATCCACATTATATTTTAATTTTTAAAATCCATATATAGATTACCCCGACCAAAGTTTTACTGAATTGAAACACACTGATACATTAACTCCTACTTATTTGGAGGGGTCAATTCCATCTTGACTCACATACCAACTTCACAAGTACTTGACTATGCCCAGAAATCTTTCATTGCTAAATTAAAAATTCAGGTAGTCCAGTATCAAAGCATAGTGAGTTGCTTGCAAGTCACCATGGTGATCTCAGGTTGGAGGGATACTTATACCTATATCTTTTTAGAGTGACTCTTGATAGCAGAGTGCTCCAGAGTTGGTCACGTTTAGCGAAATGGACTCCTATATTTCACCTATATGCCATACCAATGTCTCCATGCTTCTTGATTAAGAGGACAACCAACCTATATGGCACATAATAACCTACACTTGATATGTCTATTATCCTATTAATAGCATATCATTTGGTCACAAACTCATACAAAGACTAAATGATATATCCTCCTATATCGAATCAAATAGTCTTAAGAACTTCATCACATAATAGGAGTTTAAAATGAGATATACACAGTGATAAAAAAAATCAAATAATATTTATTAATTTAATAATTTATATATAATTACTATGGTAAGTACAACCGTCAACATGCTGATGATTGGCTTTGGGACACAATTCTCAACAACTTTCGCTTGGACTAAAGCTAATCGGTACAGTATCATATATCCATCTTTGATTTGTAGTCTTCGAACTCCTTGATGTCGAGGGCTTTAGTAAATGGATCAGTCAGGTTCTCTTTTCTATCGATCTTCTGAAGCTCAACGTCATCTCGATCCATGATCTCTCAGATCAGGTGATAGCGGCACAGAATGTGCTTAATTCGCTGATATGACTTCAGTTCCTTCGCTTAAGCAATGGCACCAGTACTGTCGTAGTACAATAAGATGGGGCCATCAAGAGAGGGTACCACTCCGAGCTCATTGATAAACTTTCGTAGCCTCACAGCTTTCTTCGCAGCATTGGATGTCGCGATACATTCCGCCTCACAAGTAGAGTCAGCTACAGTGTGCTGCTTGAAAATTTTTCAGCAGATTGCTCTATCGTTCAAAGTATAAATATATCCCGACACGCTCTTACTATCATTATGATCTGATTCAAAATTGGAGTCTATAAACCTCACAAGTTTTAGGTTGGATTCTTCATAGATAAGCCACTGATCCTTAGTATTTTTCAAATACTTAAGGATGGTCTTTACGACCTTCCAGTGATTCTCACCTAGAGTGAACTGGTATCTGCTCACTACTCCTAATGAGTATGTGACATTCGATCACATATATGTCATGACATACATAATAGATCTCACTATCGAAGTATATGAAATTCTACTTATACACTCTCTCTCATTAAGAGTTGTCGGACAATCACTCTTTGAAAGAAAAATTTTTTGGCCTATCGGAAGATAGTCTTTCTTAGAATTCTCTATGCTGAACCTTTTTAGCACAGTATTAATGTACATTGACTGGGATAATCCAAGCAACCCTTTAGATCTATCTCTATAGATCTTCATCCCAAGGATGAAGGATGCTTCTCTCAAGTCTTTCATTGAGAACTATGATGACAACCAAACTTTTATTCTCTGTAATGCAGGAATGTCATTCTTGATTAAGAGAATGTCATCGACATATAAAATAAGAAATACTACCACAGAGTTATTAATTCATTTGTATATACAGGATTTCTCTCTATTCTTAATGAAGTCATATGTTCTGATCACTTTATCAAAACATATGTTCCAACTCCGAGATGCCTGCTTAAGTCCATAGATGGACTTTTGAAGCTTGCACACCTTAGACTCATCTGTGGATATGAAATCTTCAGGTTGTATCATATACAACTCTTCTTTTAGCTCTCTATTTAGGAAGGCTATTTTCACATCCATTTGCTAGATTTCATAGTCCAAAAGTGCTGCTATCGCAAGCATAATTCGAATAGACTTGAGCATTGCCATAGGAGAAAACATCTCATCATAGTCAATACCATAATGCTAACGGTAACCTTTGACAACTAGATGGGTTTTATAGATCTTCACTTTTTCGTCTGCGTTCCTCTTCTTTTTGAAGATCCACTTACACCCTATGGGTTTTATCTCTTTAGGTGGGTCAACCAATGTCCATACATTATTGATTTTCATAGACTCCATTTTGGATTTCATGGCTTTCAGCCACTTATCGGAGTCAGACCTCTGCATCACATCCAGATAGGTGATCAAATTCTCATTGTTCTCATCGAGTTCAATTAGATCCCCATCCCAGACTAAGAAATTGTAGTATCTATTTGATTGATGCGGTACTCTATCGGATCTCCTTAAAGATGTTTCTACAATAGGTTTTGAATTTGATCTAATCAAGTCCGACTCTATGATTTTACTAGATTGTATCAGTTCTTCTATCAATCGAACTTCATCAAGTTTAATCTTTGAGGCATTAGTTTCTTCACCAAAAAACTCCTTTTCTAAAAAGATAGCCCTATTACTGATGAACACTTTCTGTTCGTCAGCAAAGTAGAAGTAATATCTCTTAGTCTCTTTTGGATATCCTATAAATAAATATTTGTCAGACCTAGATCCAAGCTTGTCAGTTTTCAATCATTTGACATAAGCCGGACATCTCCAAATTCTTAGGTGAGAGAGTGCTAGCTTATGTCCTGTCTATATCTCATGTGGTGTTTTACTTACAGACTTACTAGAAACTTTATTTAAAATATAACAAGCTAACTCGAGTGCGTATCTCCAAAAAAAAATCGGCATACTTGCAAAGCTCATCATGGATCGAACCATGTCTAACAGGGTTCGATTCTTCCTTTTCAATACACCATTATGCTGTGATATTTCAGGAGAGGTCCATTGTGAGAGAATCTCATTCTCTTCTAAGTATGTCAGAAACTCACTAGAGAGATTTTTTTTTTTCAATTGGATCGAAGAGTTTTAATACTCTTTCTAGTTTGTTTCTTTACTTCATTACAGAATTATTTGAACATTTCAAATGATTCTGACTTATGTGTCATTAAGTAAACATGTCCATACCTCGATAGATCATCTGTAAATATAATAAAATAATAATATCCATCTCTGACACTAGTGTTCATCGGTCTACATACATCAGTATATATCAGACTTAGAACTTCACTGGCTCGCTCACCTTTTTCAATAAAAGGTGATTTGATCATTTTTTCAAGAAGACAGGACTTATAGGTTGGGAGTGATTCACAATCACTGACTTCGAAGATTCTCTCTTATGTCAACCTGTTTATTCTGTTCTTGTTAATATGACCTAACCTACAATGCTAAAGGTAGATATCAGAGACATCACTAATTCTAGGGCATCTGTTGGATGTTACATTACACTAATAAATTGTGATAATATATAAATATCATTATCCAGTTGTCCATTCATCACATTAATACCATTCATAATGATATTAAAATTATTTTTTTTATTAAAATTTTATAACCGTACGTGGACTAAAGGCTTACAAAAATAATATTCAATAAAATGAAAGGATAAAAGTGACATTCACTTAGAACAATTACATTAGACTTGAATACTAGCTTAATTGTCCCTAACGCTAGAACTGAAACTGATCTTCCATCTCCAACATTACGGAATCTTTCATCTTCTTCAAATCTTCTACTGACCTACAGACCCTGCAATGAATTATAAATATTAAAAAGATTTTTGGTATCTAATACCTAGATAGCGAAATCATAAATTAAAAAATTATAAGGTGTTATTATATAATTACCTTGTCCAGTAATAACTTGCTTCTTTCTCGGTCTGTTCGGATCCAGGGAGGCAATGTATTGAGGATAATTTTTTTTTCAGTGCCCCTGCTTCTTGTAGTAGAAGTATTCCGTCTGACTCTGATCAGACTTGGATTTCTTGGTTTGACTGAGCTTGGGTGCCCTAGCATTTTGCACCCTTTTCTTGTTTTCTTGTTCTTCTTTCCTTTTTTAAAGGATCGACGTCTAGAAGAAGACCCTCCCATAATATTCACCGACTCCTTTTGGAGTTGGTGATCCTTCTCAAAGTTTTGCAGTAATTCTAGCAAATCGTGGTAGTTAACTGCAGGCTTTGTCATTCAAAAATGAGTAAGAAAAAGGAGGTAAGACTTGAGCAGAGAGTTCAGAATAGCATTTTTTCTCAACTGCTCATGCAGGGGAAAGTCAAGCTTGCTTAAGCACTCAATCATCTTGATCATGTACAATACATGATCAATGACTGATGCTCCTTCCCTTATTCGAACGTTGAAGATGGTACAATTAGTCTTGTGTCTCTCAATATTATCGGATGTGCCAAAAGATTCATTCAACATTTGCAACATATCCTGTGGCTAAGCATTCTCGAAACGATGGCTAAACTCATCATTCCTTACCGCCAGCATAATATAACGAACCGTAGTTCGATCGTTGAGCCACTTCTGATTAGTGTCTCTGATTATGCTACGCGCATTTGGAGCTGGCTCTTCGGGTGCCAGATCTATCAATACATACTAGATCTGTTCGTGCTCCAGGACTATTTTGAGCTTTCGATATCAGCTATCAAAATTTGGTCCCATCAATTTATCACTATCTAATAGTGATCGGAGCGACAAGGTGGTGGCCATAACTGCAAAAGAAAAATCAAAATCTAATTAGTATATGAATTGATTAAGCCTAAAGACATAAATTTTAGTTTAAAGATTCTTCTACTATTTTATTCGAATTGATAGCCTCTACCTTCAATTCGAAGAGTTACACTAATTTCTTAGTGGGTACTAGAATCAACATGAATTGCACATGGGTTCGAGTATGGCTCGACCAACCTTTATGTACCCATGGTTCGACCAACCTTTATGTACCCATGGTTAGGTTTTAACCAATTATTTCATCAAATAATTTTTAGCATTCAATTTTGCCCCAGACACCTCTTCAGCAGGCGTGTGGCACCTCCACTAAAGGTTTTGATTAGATCCAACCATTAACATGCCAGAAATTAGTGTATCTAACAAACGAGTGACCAGATCCGTGTGGCTCGGCCAACCTGACCATCATCAGAAAGATACAACTAAGACAACATATTATGAATTATAATTCTGATAGCCAGATGAGCACCAGGTGTGTGGCACCTCCAATGATCATCTAAATCATTGGACTCATTATCATCCAACTTAATGGGAGGCTATGATCTAGTTATCGCCATAACTATTTCATTTTAGGAACATAACAATTTTAGAAGATTTAATTAGTTGAATTGAGAGATGAGATGAAACTTGATCAGTTAACCTTAATCCTCCCACTGACTTCAACAAGTCAGATTTAAGAAGATCATACATAAGCTGGTCTAGCCAACCAGTCATGAATCCTCCTATTGGCTTCATCAAGTCATAAAGAGGACTCAAGACAAGTTGAACTTGGGATACCTAAATCAGTCATACTAATTTTCTAATTAGCATGGGTCAACTCCAATCATTAAGTGATCTAATCAAAATATGATTTACCATGATGGCCAGGTAAGTGAGATCAATAGGAGGGATATGCCATTAACTCGACATAGACTCAATCTATACGAGTAGCTCCTAATTAATGACTATCGATCAAAGTTGTCATACTTATCTTAGACACCAACTGGTTAGTCATTTTCAATTTGATCAACTTATAGACTTGAATTCGATCACAGAGCTATAATCAAAGTCCATATTGGTCTAATCAAAAATATGGACTAGACCAACTACAACTATTAAAATTGATCAAGAGAAGAAATTGACCCAATCAGAATTAACTTTTAATTAGATTTGATCAATTACTAACATAATCCATTATCAATGATTTCTAACCTTAGGTCTAACCCAGTTAAATGGACTTGACTCGAGCTAACCCATTAACCCATGAGTTATGAAATTAATGCCTTAGATCTTTGATTCTCAAATCTAGATCGCTTAATTCTCAATTAAGTTTTGGACTGATATGGGTTCGGATTCAATATTTGAAAATAATTTTTAATTTTATAAAATATTTTTACAATCAATTATATAATGATTAGAACTTTAATTTTAGATCTAATTACATTATTTTAGATCTAAAATAAAATTTTGAAATTTTTTTTGTTGTTCATCATCATGGAAAAGATCGCACAGTACCCCCACATGCCATAGGAGATCCCATCGAATAGGTAAATAGGATAGTAAAATTTTGATTTCTTCTATGACAGGATGGCTATGAGGATCTATCCAATTAGATTGCTATACTACTCAGATTCAAAATTAACCATTTAGATTTAATCTAAATAATTAAAATCAAATTATATACAAAAATATTTATGTCATAAGAAATCTTATTCTAATACTATATGAAAGAAAAATAGATAGTTCAAAGCATATATTTTTAAAATTTTATAGTAAAATAATAAAAGATTAAACATCTTAATCTTCTAAACATGCCTTAGATCAGATCTAAACTACCATTAAGGATCTATGATATAAAAAATTTACATATAAAATCTAAAATAAAATAGAAAACTGTATCGATCACATTGATACCCTGAATTTAATCTAACCTTTAGATTATGTTAGTAGAGTTTAGAACTGAGCAAAAAATTGAGCAAGCTCGGCTTTTCCTTACACAAACAGCTAGGGAAGGATGTGATCCTGAACTCCCTGCCCAAATTCTACCTGCCATTTCTCAATCATTTTAGAATGATGAAGCCTGTAGTCAACTACAATGGTCTGTTGGGGTTGCTAGAGACTTTTGAGAAGGATCACCAATTCCACAAGGAGACGGTGAATGTAGTGGAAGGATCTTCTTTAGGTGGACATTATCTCTTTAAGAAAGAAAAAAAGAAAAAGAATAAAAAGATGTAAAGTACTGGGAGTCAGACTCTGAAGCCCAAGTTTAAGAATGACCAGAGTCAGGCAGAGTGTTTCTACTGCAAGAAGCAGGGTTACTGAAAGAAAAATTATCCTCAATACATAGCTTTCTTTGATTTGAATAGGCCAAGGAAGAAGAAGCAATTGATTGCTGGATAAGGTACTTATATGATAACATCTTATAACTTCTCTGTTTTTGATCTAATGACTTAGGTATTGGATATCGATACCTCTATTAATATTTGCAATTCGTTGTAAGATCTTCAGATCAGTGAGAGATTTGGAGATGGTGAGAGATTCCTGAACATTGGAGATGGAAGATCAGTTTTAGTTCTAGCTTTAGGAATTATCAAACTTGTATTCGAGTCTCATTTTATTGTTCTAAATGAATGTCATTACTGTCCCAGTTTTATTTTAAATATTATTTCTGTAGGCTTTTTATCCAAATCAAATTATGAAATATCAATAAAAAAAACTTTTGTGATATCATTTTGAATGGTGTTACTATTATGCGTGGACAGTTAAACAATGGTATCTATGTTGTATCTAGGTTTAATGTAATGTACACTTCTAATAAATACCCCAGGACAATTGATGCCACAGATGCCTACCTTTGGCATTGTAGGCTAGGTCATATCAACAAGAATGGGATGAATAAGTTAGCTCAAGAAAGAATTCTTGATGATAATGATTATAAATCATTGCCTACTTGTGAGTCTTGTCTACTTGAAAAGATGATCAAATCATCTTTTACTGGAAAGGATGAGCGAGCCAGTGATGTTTTAGGTCTGGTACATACTAATGTATGTTGACCCATGAGTACAAGTGCCAGAGGAGGGTATAGGTATTTTATTACATTCACAGACGACCTATCTAGGTATGGGTATGTCTACTTGATGAAACATAAGTCTGAATCATTTGAAATGTTCAAATAATTTCGTAATGAGGTAGAGAATCAAGCTGAAAAAAGTGTTAAAACTCTTCGATCTGATCGAGGGGGTGAATATCTTTTTAGTAAATTTCTGACATATCTAGGAGAGAATGAGATTCTCTCACAATGGACCCCTCCAGAGACACCACAGCATAATGGCAGCTCAAAAGGAGAAATCGAACCTTATTGGACATGATTCAATCCATGATGGGGTTTGCTGATCTATCGATCTTCTTTTGGAGATATGCACTCGAGATAGCTTGTCTTGTGCTTAATAATATTTCGAACAAATCAGTTAGTAAAACACCATATGAGATATGGTCAGGGCATAGGCCAAATCTCACTTACTTTAAGGTCTGGGGTTGTCCAGCTTATGTTAAATGATTACAAACTGACAAGCTCGGATCTAGGTTCGATAAGTGTAACTTCATAGGGTACCCCAAGAAAATGAGGAGATATTACTTTTACCTTCCTGCTGAATAAAAGATATTTGTCAGCAGTAAGGCATACTTTTTGAAAAAAGAGTTTCTTAGTGAAGGAATAAGTGCCTCTAAAATCAGGTTTGATGAAGTTCGACAGGTAGAAGAATCGATACCAGTGACTGAATCTGAATCGAATTTGATAAAATCAAATTTGGAGCCCAATATACAAACATCCTTAAGGTGATCCGATAGAGTATTATGTTAGCCGGACAAATACTTAGGTTTCTTAATCTGGGATGGAGATCCTGTTGAGTTCGATGAGAACAATGAGGATCCAATCACCTACATAGATGCAATGCAGAGGTCTGACTATGAAAAATATCTTGAAGCCATGAAATCCAAAATATAGTCCGTGAAGATCAACGATGTATGGATATTAGTTGATTCACCTGAAGGGATAAAACCCATTGGGTATAAATGGATCTTCAAAAGAAAAAGAAGCACAGACGAAAAAGTAAAAACCTATAAAGCCTGTCTAGTTGTAAAGGGATATCGTCAGCATTATGGTATTGACTATGAGGAGACATTTTCTCCTATGGCAAAGATCAAGTCCATTTGGATCATGCTTGCGATAACAGCATACCTAGACTATGAAGCTTGGCAAATGGATGTGAAGATAACTTTTCTAAATGGAGAGCTGAACGAAGAGGTGTATATGATACAACTTGAAGGGTTCACATCCATAAACAAGTCCCTGGTGTGCAAGCTTTAGAGATCTATTTATGGATTAAAGCAAGCATCTCGAAGATGGAACATACATTTTGATAAGGTGATCAGAATGTATGGCTTCGTTAAGAACGGAGAGAAATTTTGCATATATAAGTGGGCTAATGGTTCAATAATTATATTTCTTATTTTATATATGGACGATATTCTTTTAATCAAAAATGATATCTCCACATTACAGGGAATAAAAGTATGGCTGTCGTCACAATTCTTTATGAAGGATCTGAGAGAAGCAGCTTATGTCCTAGGGATGAAGATCTATAAGGATAGATCTAAGAGGCTGCTCGATCTCTCCCAATTGACGTACATAGATACCATGCTAAAATAGTTTAGTATGGAGAATTCTAAGAAAGGCTATCTTTTGATAGGCCATAAAATTTTTCTCTCGAAGAAGTACTGTCCAACAACCCCTCAAGAGAGAGAGCATATAGTAGAGTTTCATATGCTTTGGCAGTGGATTCTATAATATACATCATGATATATATAAGATTAGACGTGGCATACTCACTAGGGATAGTGAGTAGATACCAGTTTAATCTAAGAGAGAATCATTGGAAGGTTGCAAAGATCATTCTTAAGTATTTAAGAAATACTAAAGATCAGTGGCTTGTGTCTGGTGAAACTGACTTGAAACTAGTGGGATTCACCAACTCTAGCTTTCAGTCAGACCATAATGATAGCAAGAGTATATTTGATTATATTTTTATCCTGAATGGTGGAGCAATCTATTAAAAAAATTTCAAACAGCACATCATGACTGACTCTGTTTGCGAGGCAGAATATATCCAGCATATGATGCTACAAAAAAAGTTGTATGGTTGTGAAAGTTCACCAGCAAGGTTAGAGTGGCATCCTCCGTCGATGGTCTTGTGCTGTTATACTGCGATAGCACTAGAGCCATTACTCAAGCCAAAGAGCCAAAGTCCTATCAGTGCACTAAGCATATTCTGCACTGCTACCATCTTTTCTGAGAGATTGTGGATCAAGATGACATCGACCTTCAGAAATCGATGGAAAGGAGAACCTAACCAACCCATTTACTAAAGCTCTCAAAATCAAAGAGTTCGATGGTCACAAGTCAAAGATGGGTATACGATACTATACCGATTGGCTTTAGTCCAAATGGGAGTTGTCAGAAAATAGTCCTAAAGTCAATCGTCAGTCTGTTGATGATTGTGCTTATACTTGTAAATGTATACAAATTTTTATTAATAAAAATTATTTTATATTTTCATCACATTTTGTCCATCTTATTTTGAACTTTTGTATTGTGATGAAGTCTTTAGAACTATAATTAATCAACAAAAAAGGATTTATTGGTTAGTCCTTAAAAATATTCACGATTAAATGATATACTGTTAATAAGATGATAGCAATATTGAGTATAAGTCATTGTACACCATATGAGTTAGTTGTCCTCTTAATCAAGGAGTGTGGAGACACTATTATGGCATGCAAATGAAATGTTGGAGTATATTCGTATCGAACATGATCATTTGCCGAGCACTCTACTATCAAGAGTAGCTCGTGAAAGGTATGGATATAAGTATCCCTCAAACTTGAGATCACCATGGTGACTTGTAAGCAACTCACCATACTTTAGTACTGGACCATCTGAGTTTCTAATTCAGTGATAAAAAGATACTGGGTGCAGTCAAGTACTTATCACGTCAGTGTGTGAGTTAAGATGGAATTGACCCCTCTGAATTAGTAGGAGATTAACATCAGTATATTTTAATTTAGCAAAACCTTGGTCAGGATAATTCATGTGATAAATTTGAAAGGTTGAAATATAATGTGATCAACTATATTAAGGTTGACAGTCAAACCCTAGGTCACTTTAAGCATTAGGGTCAAAGAGATGAATTATACGATAATCATACGTCAGTAGGTTCTAGAATATTGCTTTACAATCTGTCGACCTATTCGGATATCCGATCTCATTGCTAGATAGTTACATCGATTAGTATGAAAAGTTATTCCTATACTATCGATTTAGGTTCGAACCTATAGGGTCACACACATTAGAAGATTCGGATGGATTTGATGGTTGTAGAGTCCAATTGGATTGTGACTTTGATGAGGAGTCCCACTAGGACTGGGACTCTAGAGGAGAGTCCCATTATATTAAAACTATATTATTAATGAAGAAATAATTAGTAATTAGATTACTAATTAACTCAGTTTAATTGAGTAAAGAGCTTTGGATCAAGTCTAATTGAAGTAGATTCAATTTGACTTAGATTGTGTTTGATATGATCAAGCCTGATCGTAAAAAAAATTTGATCTTGATTCGATCAGAGCTTGAGCTCAGCTAATTCTTAACTGTATTAAAAAATTATTGAAATAATTGAGCTCCTAATTTGATTAGATTTATTTTTAATATTGGGTTCAAAGCAGATTTGATTTGGTTTAGAATTAATTTGGAAATGAAGAGTCTCCGTTGGCAGGGACTCTATCCTTTTCTCCTTGCCCCACCCTGGACCCATGCACTCCTTCTCAATACCAAATTGGATTTGGCTTGAGCCTTTTGGTGTCAAGAGAGTGGGCCCAGTGAGGGTGGGCAGTAAGGGATGGTGAGTCATGATCTTATCTCCTGCCTAATTCAAATGCGATTCGAATTAGAAATAAGGTGGTAAGAAGAAAAGAGTTTTTTCAAACAAGAAAAGTGAGGAGGCACCTAATTATGTTTCCTTAATTTTCTTGGAGAGTTTTTGGGCGTGTAAGATACCAGAACTTCTCCTCATGCCAAAGAGCTTGTTCTAAAAATTTTGGGCCGCCCAAAAGTTGGTTTTGGCATGGACTCTATGGTGCCCTCCCCTTGGATCAAAACCCTAGCACTAGTCTATTTAAAGGTGGCTCCTATCTTGGACGTCCCAATATATTGGTTTCTCTTGCTATTTTTTTAAATTTTCTCTAGAGCCCCTTCTCTTGTCCTTTTCCTCTTCTAGATCCTCTCTTCGTTTGGAGCATCCAAGGCTTTTGAAGAAGAAGGAAGAAATTAGCCTCCCAGATCCTTGCAAGCTAGCACTTCCAAGATGCCTGATCTGCGTCGGTCTTCATGTAGATATTCTATAGAGGCTGGATGACTTCATGTGGCTATGAGCATCCTGAAGGAGATCATTTCCAAGCATTGGACCAGTAGAGATCAAGAGCTTTTAGTTTGGTAATGGTTTCTAATTTTTTTTTTATCATGTTTGTTAGATCTAACGGTTAGATCAACATAGCAGCATCGATTAGGTCGATGCAAATTTTTATTTTCAGATCTCATATACATATTAAATAATGTTATTAGTCTTGACATAATATTTTAGATTAGATTTTATGCATGTAATTTAGATTAAACTATTTAATCTTATTATTTTGCTGCATAAAAATTTTAAAATTGCATGCATAGCACTGCCATTGTTTCTTTAAGACTTTCATGGGAAACTAATTCGATAGCTAAGTCTTGATCGATTGCATCATTGGGATATCATTTCCAATGAACAGTATATCATCGACATACAGAACCAAGAAGACAATAATACTCCCACTTGTATTTTTATACACACATGGTTCATCCTTATTTTTGATAAAGCCAAACTCTTTGACTATCATATCAAATCGGATGTGGAAGCCTGCTTTAATAGATAGATCTCTTTAGTTTGCATACTTGATTTGCCCTCCCACTTGAGATAAATTTCTCTGACTGAGTCATATAGACCTCTTCCTCTAGACTACCATCGAGGAAAGTGGTCTTGACATCCATCTGTCAGATTTCATAATCATAGTATGCCACTATAGCAAGCAAAATTCGGAAGGACTTGAGCATAGCTACTAGTGAGAAGGTTTCATCATAGTCAATTCTTTGCCTTTGTCTGAAACCCTTCACCACCAACCTAGCTTTATAGGTTTTTACTTGGCCATCTACTTCGATCTTCTTTTTGAAGACCCACTTGCACCCTATTGGAGTCACACCCTCAGGTGCATCAACCATGATCCACACTTGGTTGGTATTCATCGAGTCCATCTCAAATTTTATGGCTTTCAACTATCTGTCTGAGTCTCTACTCATGATAACTTCCGAATAGGTCACTGGATTATCATCTTAAATGATATTGATTGAATTATCATTCTTAATGATAAAACTATATCTCAAAGGTGCTTGATGCGCTCTATCTGACCTTCGAAGAAAAAGTGTGTATTGTGGATGTACCTCATTCTTGGGTACTTCTGATTGAGAATCTTCTTGTGGTTCCACCATAGGTATTTCTGGATCATTTTGCAGATCCTGAACTTTCATAAGTTCAATATTTCTCCCACTACCTTCTTCTTGGATGAGTTTATTTTTTTAAGAAAGTGGCATGCCTACTAACAAACACCTTTTATTCAGTAGGATGGTAGAAATGTATCAATTAGCTTCCTTAAGATACCCTACAAACCTACACTTATCTGATCTAGCACTAAGCCTATGTCCAAAAAGATTTCTAACATAAGCAGGATAGCCCCAAGTCTTAAGATGTTTAAGATTAAGCTTCCTTTCCTTTCATATCTCATATGGTGTGTTTACAACAGACTTTGAAGGCACCCTGTTTAATATGTATGTGGCAGTCTCTAGGGCATTATCTCTAGAAAGATATTGAAAGATTAGTGAAGTACATTATGGACTGCACCATATCTATCAAAGTACGATTCTTCCTTTCTGCTACACCATTTAACTGGGATGTATAAGGAGGGATCCATTCAGAGAGAATACCTTTACTTTTATGATGATCAAAAAATTTACGGGATAAGTATTATCCTCCTTGATCAGATCGAAAAATCTCGATACCTTTTTCAATTTATTTCTCAATCATACATTGATACTCTTTGAACTTATCAAAGGCTTTGAATTTATGTTTTATAAGATACACATATCCGAACCTAGATAAATCTTTCGTATAGGTGATAAAATAGGAGTATCCTTCTCTGGCCTGAGTTATCATTGGTCCACATACATCTGTATGTACTAAGGCTAACAACTCATTTGCCCTCTCTCCATATCTAGAAAATGGAGTCTTGATCATCTTATCCATGAGACAAGATATATAAGTTTCTAATGATTCATAATCATATAGGATAAAAAATTCTTCTTTGTATAACTTGTTAATCCTTGACTCACTGATATGATCAAAGCGACAATGTCAGAGATATATGACATTCACATCTTCTCTCTTTTTTTTTATATTTTTTTCAATATGAAAAATATTTTTATTAAGTGCACAAATTAAAAGATTGTTATCAACATAACTACTACCATAATATTCATTAGAAAAGAAAATGGAGCATCTATTTTCTATTAGCCTTATTTCATAACCTTGTTTTTATAACAAAGGTATAGAAATAATGTTTCTAATGACCTTTGACATGTAATAATAGTTTTTTAATTCTAAAATTTTGTCTGAAGGTAAATCAAGCATACAAGTTTCTACAGTATCTGCGCTAATGGATTCTCCACTTGCGCCATAGAGCTCGAGGTCACCTCTTTTCAGATCTTTGATATTCTGTAGTCACTATAATAAATTATAAATATGCGATCTATAGACGATATCTAATATCTATGTATCAGAGACTGAGCCACTCAATGAAAAATAGGTTTGTATCATATACACACCTTTTAGTGCTATACCTACACCCTGCTTCAAACTTGCAAGATTATTCTTACAATTATACTCTCAATGTCCAAACTTACCACAAAATAAACAGCTAATATCCATATGGATATCTTTTGTTTTCTTATTAGCTCTGACCAATCCAAGATCAGAAATATCTAAAATATTGGAGTTCTTCTTCGATATAAACCTAATTTGCAAGTTCCTTAACCCATCCACATAGTTAAGATCGATTAACAAAATTTTATCTATAGTATTATGAAGTGAAAATAAAGAAGCCATAATATAGACTTAAATCTGCATAAACAAAGAATAATAGTTGTTGGTGCAAAAATTTGCTTGCGTCGGAGATGCTGGAGTCGAGGGAGTCGCGGTCGCCGTCGGGACCTGCAAAAGAAGTATAAACCGGAGGTGGGGTTGCTCCGGCAAGACCCTCCGATGCTCAAGTCAGTTCTCTGCCTCAACAAGAATGGAGTGCTCGAACGAAAATTTTAGCAGAGTTTCTAGGTAAAAAATGAGAGTTTATCGAATAACGTATCTGGGGTCCCCTTTTATAGGCGAAAAGGGGGCAGTAGACTGATAGTGACATCTGTAACCATCTGGCAGTGGACTACCCGAAGTCAGGCGGAGTTTGTTGCAATGAGTAGTGGAGTGGGATCGTGGCCACCGTCGAAACGTGACGAGTGGAGTCCGTTGCGGGTAGTGGAACGGTGCCCGTTGTCGCGACTTGCCAGGAGGTGGGAGGAATCACGCAGGAATCGTGCGGTATCCATTGCAGAGAGTGGAGTAGAATCGTGGTCATTATAGCGATCTGTCAGGGAGTGATGGAGCCACACGGAATACGTCGCAGGAGGTGGAGCAGTATCATGGCCGTTGCTGCGGCCCACCAGTGGGCCCAGGCCTGTCGGTCGAAATTCGACTAGAGTGTCTGACGGAGAGATGTCGCTGGCCACCCGTCTGAGAGGAGCTCGGAGTCCAGCTCCTGTAGGAGTCGGGACAGAGTCTACCTGTGGTCGAGGTCGAGGACGAAGCCCGGCTCCAGTGGGGTCCGGGCGAGGCCTTCCAGCCGTTGAGGTTGGGGATGAAGTCCGGCTCCCGTAGGAGTCCGGACGGAACCTGCCTGTAGCAAGAGTTGGAGACGAGATCCGGCTCCCGTAGGAGTTCGGTCAAAGTCTACCTAGAATCAAAGTCAGGGATGAAGTCCGGCTCCCTTGGGAGTCCGGATGAAATTTACCAGTAGTCAAAGTCGGGGATGAAGTCCGGCTCCCGTAGGAGTCTGGGTGGAGTTTCCCCATGGCCGGAGTCGGAGACGAGGTCCTGCTCCCGTAGGAGTCCGGACGGAGTCTGCCTGTAGCTGGAGTTGGAGACGAGATTCGGCTCCCGTAGGAGTTCGGTCGAAGTCTACCTGCAATCAAAGTCAGGGATGAAGTCCGGCTCCCTTGGGAGTCCGGACGAAATTTACCAGTAGTCAAAGTCGGGGATGAAGTCCGGCTCCCGTAGGAGTCCGGGCGGAGTTTCACCGTGGCCGGAGTCGGAGACGAGGTCCGGCTCCCGTAGGAGTCCAGACGGAGTCTTCCTGTAGCTGGAGTTGGAGACGAGATCCGACTCCCGTTGGAGTCCGGTCGAAGTCTACCTGCAATCAAAGTCAGGGATGAAGTCCGGCTCCCTTGGGAGTTTGGATGAAATTTACCAGTAGTCAAAGTTGGAGATGAAGTCCGGCTCCCGTAGGAGTCCGGGCAGAGTTTCCCCATGGCCGGAGTCGGAGACGAGGTCTGGCTCCCGTAGGAGTCCGGACGGAGTCTGCCTGTAGCTGGAGTTGGAGACGAGATCCGGCTCCCGTAGGAGTTCGGTCGAAGTCTACCTGCAATCAAAGTCAGGGATGAAGTCCGGCTCCCTTGGAAGTCCGGACGAAATTTACCAGTAGTCAAAGTCGGGGATGAAGTCTGGCTCCCGTAGGAGTCCGGGCGGAGTTTCCCCGTGGCCGGAGTCGGAGACGAGGTCTGGCTCCCGTAGGAGTCTGGATGGAGTCTACCTGTAGCTGGAGTTGGAGATGAGATCCAGCTCCCGTAGGAGTTCGGTCGAAGTCTACCTGCAATCAAAGTCAGGGATGAAGTCCGGCTCCCTTGGGAGTCCGGACGAAATTTACCAGTAGTCAAAGTCAGGGATGAAGTCCGGCTCCCGTAGGAGTCCGGGCAGAGTTTCCCCGTGGCTGGAGTCGGAGACGAGGTCCGGCTCCCGTAGGAGTCCCGACAGAGTCTGCCTGTAGATGGAGTTGGAGATGAGATCTGGCTCCCGTAGGAGTCCGGTAGTTGTAGAAATCTGCCGTCGGTGAAGTTCGGCTGTTGGCGAGGTTCGAGGCAGTTCGGGTTGGAGTTGAACCTGGCTGGAAGAGGTCTGGAAGGGATTTGGGGAGCAGTCGACGGCTGTAGGAGGTCGGCTGGCGGCAGAGCTTAGTGAGCACTTGGGGCGGCTTGATAGACGATTGGGGGAACTCATGTTGAAGGAGTTTGGGGTGGAGCAGTGGAAGTTCGTCCGTCGGGGGAGTTCGGTCAGCACCGTGGAAATCCAGCTGTTGGAGAAGTCCGGAGAGTTACCATCTGCAGTCGAAAGCCGGATGAGTCTCGGGAGGATCAATCCTGCTTTGAACTTCGGCTGAGGGTATTTTATACCAAACACCAGTCCCCCTACTTTCGAGTTCGAATTTCGAATGAAGGAAGTACAGAAAAATTTTCGCAGCCAAAGTTATCCCCTTGAATCCTGTGCGCGACCACCCCCAGATATTTTGACATTAAATGCGCGCGTGCTGGAGTCTTTTCGAATCGGGGCAGTTCGAAGGAACCCTTCAGAATCCCTGCTGGCGCGCTGGCCCAGATACGGCGTAATAATGGCTCCGTCAGCTGTCAGCCGCTTTTAGCCGCCTGTCGAGGCAAGTGGGACACGTGTCGAGTGTGGGTAGGCCTGGGGTGATTCGCGATCATTATGGCATCGGATCCCAGGGTCTATTTAAACTCGCCTTTCCACCTGAAAGTTCTACCGGTATCCTCCTTTTCTTCGAGAGCCCTGACCTCCCTTGGCGTCTTCCTTGGCCCTAGGCATCTTCTGAGTCATCCCTGTCCTCGCCCTTCTGCATCCTCCAGAGCGATCTAGGTTAGTCCCAGAACCTTTGTATTCCTCCATTTTCTCCTGTCGTATTCCTCTGATTTGATCTCTCGCAACCTCTCATCCTTTGTCTCGTCCAATTTCTCTGGGATCTTTAGGGCTTTCGTCTGGAGTCGTTCGAAATGTCTTCCAGCATCTCCGCCCCTAGCGGTTCAGAGAGTTCTTCTGCCTCAGCCCCCCAGGATCCCCATTCTGTAGACGAACCCATATCTGGGACTGGGCTTCACCCAATTTTTGCGCCGAGCACCATTTCCTGCTCCCTGACTCCGGATGAACACCTGCTGATAAGGGTTCAGTACGGAATTCCTCCGGAGTTCGACCTGGAGCTTCCTGACCCCTCCGACCGGGCTAGCACTCCCCCACCCGATCATTTTTGCCTGTATCAGGAGGCGTTCCGTGCCGGACTCTGGCTTCTGCTTCCGCCCTTTGTCGTTGCCCTTTTTCGCTTCTTAGATATCTCTTTGGCTTCAGTGGCTCTGAATTCCTTCAGGTTTCTAATAGGGTTTCTTTCTCTTTGCCATGTAGTAGAAGTTCAGCCATCCCTTTCCTTGTTTAGGCATTTCTACACTTTCAAGCATCACCCTTCGGTGAAGGACTGGTGGTATTTCTGTAGGAACCAGATCTAGGGTTTCAGGGTTAGATCTTGAAACTTTTTCAAGATCATACAGTGAAAGACTAAAATAAATCAAAATTTATTTTTTAAAACTAGAGAATCCCTAGATCTAAGATCCTATTACATGATTATTATATAGCATTAAATTAGAAATTAAAATATATAAATATAACATGAACATGTTGATCATATCAACATGTTTCTATACTACATCTAATGTATGTATTAAACAATAGATCAGATCTATTACCTTGCAAGTTAGACGTTCTAACCTTGCTGATCCAGGCTTGAGGATGATGTTGCAAGCCACACATGCATCCGGCCTCTAGGAGTCATCCACACGAGCTCACGAATCTCGATCAGAAGTCCTGCTTTAGGAAATCAGCACAGTATGCTAGTACTGCGCTGATCCTTCTTTGATGGTTGATCAGGTGCCTCCTTCTTCTTGATTTGGACTCTTCCAAAGATGAAAAGTAGAAGGAGGAGTTTCACATCTGATACACTCTCAGGAAACTCAAGATGGAGGGAGGAAAGATATGAAAACAAATAACCCTAGAAGAAGACCCTCTTCTTCTTCTCGTTTCTCTCTCTAGACATCCTAAATTGTATCTTTTATATCTCCATGACCCAAAGGTCTTTCTCTCTAATTTTTGGATGGCTCAAAGGTCTCTCAAATCTCTATCTTCTTCGAAAATTTTATGAAGAAATTCATTTTATACAGAGAGATATGATAGAGTCCTTGTCTAGGTCAAATACCTAGTCAAGGCTTATCCAAACATGGCAAGTTAAGGGGCACCCAACTCTTGAGCACCTCCTCTTTATTTTCGTGCATGGATTACCAAAAAAGGGTGCACAATGTGTACCCTAAAATCTACAAAAATTCTAAAAAAAAATAGATAAATTCGATGCAAAATTGAAAGAGTTTTGGATTTCTAAAACTCTATCTCATAGAATTCGAAATCCAAACTTATTCCTTTTAGATTTGATCCAAACCACCTTCCATGTAAGAAGAAGAGAGGAGACCTTTTGTGAATGTGGGAGAGACCTGGGAGAGCGCCTTTGTCGCACAAAATAAGTGGAGATTGGCATTGAATAAGAGAGAGGGCGTGGGGAAGGCTTATGTGGCGCAAGGTGGAATCCTAGCCTTACTAGGATTCTATCTCATGACTTGTTTTAATTTGGTTTTCCAAACCAAATCAAATCAAAATTAGATCAACCCAATTAAAATAGGTCTTAACCCAATTAAGAACCTAATTTAATCAGATTAAATTAGATTTAAATCTGATTTAATTTTCTAATCAAATTAAAAATTAGATTGACCCAAGTCCTAGTTGAACTAGGACTAGTTTTTCCTTGCACTTGGCTTATCCAATAAACCAATTGAACTTGATCCAATCAAGCCCAAACTAAATCTAATTAAATCATATTTAATTAAACTTAATCTCAGCCTATTGGCTTAATCAAATTAAGTCAATTAGCAATCAAATTGCTAATCGATCCTCCAGCAACACTTGCACTGGGTTAAATGTCAATCGTATTGATCATTTAACCCTAGAATGATTCTTAATCGTTGATCAACCATCCGATCGGATCATGAACTCTAATGTGTGTGACCTCATATGTCCGAACCTAAGCTGGTAGCATAGAAATAAATTTTTGTACCAATCGAAGTGACCATCTAGAAATGGTACCCGACGATCGGATAGGTCGAATGTGTAGAACAACACCTTAGAACCCATGCGGATATAGTTTTCATATAATTCATCCCCTTGACCAAAATGATCATAGGACACCTCAGAGTTCAACTGTCAACTCTGATCAGGTTGTCCACATTGCATTTCAAAATATCAAATCCATCTGATGGATTATCCTGGCCAAGGTTTTGCTAAATTGAAATACAGCGACTCATTCTTCTCCAACTCTTGGAGTGGTCAATCCCATCTCGATCACACTCTGACTTCGCAAGTACTTGACTGTGCCCAAAAGCCTTCCATCCCTGAATTAGAAATTCAGTTAGTCCAGTACCAAAGCACAGTGAGTTGCTTGCAAGTCACTGAGACGATCTCAGGTCTAAGGGACACTTATACCTATATCCCATCAGAGACATTCTCGACAGCAGAATGCTCTGGAGTTGGTCACGTTCAATGACGATGTACCCTTACATCTCACCTGTATGCCATACTAGTGTCTCCACACTCTTTGGTTAAGAGGACAACCAACCCATATGGCCTACAGCGACCTATGCTCGATAGAAGCTGTCGTCCTTATTAACAGCCTATCATTTAGTCGTGAACAGTTTTAAGGACTAATCGATAAATCCTCTCTTTATCGAATCTAAATAGTCCTAAGGACTTCATCATAACAACGGAGTTCATTAGAAGATGAAAGCTTATGATGAAAATACCAAATATATTTTATTTATTAACAAATCAATTACAATACTTGGTTGCTCAACCGTCAACAGCTTGACGATTGGCTTTTTGGGACACATTTCCCAACAACTCCCACTTGTCCTAAAGCCACTCGGCACAGTATCTAATACCCATCTTCGACTTGTGGTTGTCGAACTCCTTTATCGCTAGGGCTTTAGTTAAGGGGTCGATCAGGTTCTCCTTTCTGTCGATCTTCTGAAGGTCGATGTTACCTCGATCCACGATCTCTCGGACCAGGTGGAAGTGGCGCAAGATGTGCTTCGTCCGCTGATGTGCTTTAGGCTCCTTCACCTGAGCTATGGCACTAGTGCTGTCGCAGTAGAGCAGGACCGGACCATCGAGGGAGGGTGCTACTCCGAGCTCGTTGATGAATTTCCTCAGCCACACAGCTTCCTTTGCGGCATCCAATGCTGCGATGTACTCCGCTTCACAAACAGAGTGTCATGCCCCCGACCCGAGATTTTGAATCGAGGGTCATGGCAACCGCCGCATACTCATAGAAAACTCTTTCCATAAGCATGGAAGGCATCTTATCATACTATTCTAAAACAACAGCGGAATAATTAGTCAACAATTTAAATCTAAAAATATAACGACCTAAACTTTTTCTTTAATATTTCAATAAATTCAACAACGATTCAAAGGCTTTGCATCAAATTCAATAAGCTTTTCTACCTAAAATAAAAGTATGAATATTCTGCTTCTGATCACTCTTCCATTTATATCTTGTATCATCTTAATTCTTCAACATCTATAAAAATAATAAAATAGGAGGTAATGAGCTAGACAGCCCAATAAGCAATGATCACTTTTCAACAGATTTCATCAGGCATTTAAGTAAATCATCATTTATAAAAAATAAGCATATAGAGTTCATCAATTCGAAATCAATTTCAATTATGCAACATAATTCATGCCAAATTCATTTCTTTTTCGAAAATTCAAGTTTCTTTCCAAATTTTAATTTCTTTTGTTCTTCAATTTCTTTTCGTCAACCATGAGCTATGACCATATTTTCCCTGTGGCAGGGTCATAATACCGCGTATCTACTTGCGGTAGGCTGCGAATCATCTGGCAGCCATGTCCTTTGGAACCGCTGGTCTCGCTGGTGGTTTGTCGCTGGTCTCTCTGGCGACATGTCGCTGGTCTCGCTGGCGACATAAACCCTCAGGACAATCAATTGCCAACGTACATGCCCCCATTGGCAGGGTCCTTTACATAGTCAGGTTGTCAATTCTTATTGTTTCTTATATCATAATTCTTCATAAATCATGTTTCATATTCTAATTTCGATAATAAAACATATAATCATGTAGTATCGAAATCAATCAATATAATGCATCATGAAATCAATATGTTCAATCATGCTTCATCATAATATTTCAAATAAGATATTTTCATAACAAAATACCATTCATCCAATTCATGCATCGTTTCACAAATTATGTCAGAAAAATACATTATAATTTACCAATAAATCTAGAAAAAGTGAAACATTACTTACCTCAAACGTATTCCAATAAATCCACATAATTCTATAAATTTTCTCCCAAAAATTCTATTCATAGATCATATCGCGATATCCCATGATCAAACATCCACAATCCTATACAGAATCAATTTCAATAATTAGAAAGAATACGAATACCATATTTCAACGGTTTAGATTGGGTCCGATCATCTAATTTCATCTAATCAAAATCTAATTAGGACCTAAACGATCCAAAGTTTGACTGTCAGATCAAATCGGATTCGAAGTGATAGGACCGAAGTTTCTTCATCGATTTCATAAAATCAAGTGGAGAGAGAAAATCAGAGGAGAGAGAATTCATGAGGTACAATTCGAATTGATCAGGTGACACAATCCAACATTACGATTGCTCCAATATCTCGAGTGGTAAAATCAACATGATCAAATCAAGTCATGACTAGATCGGGATCATGAATGATCAAATCTAAAGATTCATGGTCTGATCAAGGTGGGTGCCAGTACGCTGTCAGACAATCATGGATCAGGGTTCTTCATTAGAATCAGATCATGATTATTAAAAGAAATTTCTTCATTCACTAACCTTTTTAGAGAGAGAATCAATCAAGAGAGAGAATATTTTAGAGAGAGAAAATTCTAAAGAGAGAAAATTTTAGAGAGAGAAAATTCATCTTGGATTCTTCAGACAATATGATTCAACAAATTCTGATCGATTGGATCAAATCATGCTGAAATTATCATGTGGATAATTCAATAAAATTATGAGAAATAAAATCTAAAAATATCTGACCTGATCAAAGTGGATGTCGGTGTACCGTCCGACGATCACAGATCAAAAATCCATCACGAGGATCATTTAAATTCATCATCATTCTTCTCAAAATTTTAGAAATCTTAAGAGAGAGAAATAATCTAGAGAGAGGATTCTAGAGAGAGAAAGTAGAGAGAGAAAGTTCAATTATAGAGAGAGAAAATACTAGTTCAGGCTGAAGAGAGAGAGGGAAGAGAGAGAAACTCTCTTTCTCATATTTTATTATTTATATCATTATTTATTAATTAATTTAATATTTTTTCTTTTTTTTCTTTTCTCTCTCTCTCTTTTTTTTCTTTTTCTTCACGGAAGAGAGAGGAGAAAATCCTATTTATTATTATTATATTATTATCATTTTATTTTTCTTTTTTCTTTTTTTTTTCTTTTCCTTTTTCTTTTCTTTTTCTTCTTTTTCTTTTCTTTTCCTTCTTCTTCTTTTCTTTTTCTTTTTCTTTTCCTTCTTCTTCTTCTTCTTTTTCTTTTCTTCTTCCCGTGGACTTGTTTTGGGCTGAAACAGGGGACCTTGAGGTCCCCTCGTTGGGTGGCCGGCCGGCGACATAGCCAGCGTGGGGCGGCCGTCGGCAAGAGGAGAGACGATCCGCGGCAAGAGGAGGCCAAATCAATGGTCGACGGTGACCACCGACGACGGAAAAATGGCAAAAAAGAAGATTCTTCCGCAACAAAATCCGGCAACTTCAGTCACCGACGAGCGTGCACATCAGCACGGGAAGGAAGGGGGAGGAGAGAGGAAGGGGAGGAAGCTTACCTCCGACGCCGGCGAGGCTTTTCCGGCGAGAAATTGGATGGCACAAGGATGGGTCTCCGTGAGGAAATTTTCGACGATTGCCGCTGTTTTGCCCCGGGATTCTTTGGTACGAAGAAGGGAGAAGGGTCTCCCCTTTAAATAGAACCAAAGGAGAGGAGTTTGACTCCTCTCCGGTGAGGTTTCCGACTCCGATTAGGAGCCGGTCGGGAGAAGAAGACTCCCTGCGGGAGTCTTCATCATTTTTTTTTTTGGTTTGTTTGGGCTGGCTGGGCTATCACATTCTTCCCCTCTAAAAGAAATTTCATCCTCGAAATTTTTCTTGCTTGAGTCTTCATAGTTTCTTACTTGAATCTCATCCACAAATATTCTAATTCTTGATATAAATTTATTCTTAAATCATTTCATAAGAAAAAGTTGGTACATCAAATATCTATCTGAAATGGAACCTTCATTTTCTTATTTATCAAGATCCACGTCTCAAAGATTTTTAATGTTTCAAGATTTTGAAATTATGATCTTATTTCCTGTAAAAAATAATATTCAATATCTCATGACTCAAATTAAAATTAAATCTATCTCTTGTGAATAGAAAAAGGTCAATGTCTCTATTCTTGCATAAGAGCTTCATTCATCATCATTCATTCATTTATTTATTTATTTCAAAATATTAACCACCCTTAATTTTAACCCATCATAAGATAGGAAAATATACTTCTATGAATCATATGATGACATCTCAATCAATCAAAATTTTAAAATATTTTCTCTTATTCATACTTTCAAAGGTTGAAGATTTCAATCTCATTCTCGAACTTTTGATATTTTATTTCTTGATGCAACTTCATCATTAAGTCATTTCATAAAGATCAATATCACCATTGTTGATTGAATCAATATCACTATTTCTAGTCATCGAAATTTTCTTACTCAAACCCTCAAACTCTTAAATATTCTAATTCTTGAAGTAAATTTTATCATTAAGTCATTCCATAATAAAAATCAGTAACTCAAAAATTGATCTAAATCAAAACTATATTTTTCTTATAATCAAAATCAATGTCTCTATTCTAAATAAGTATATCAATTTTCTTTATCTAAACATTAACAACTCTTAATTAATCGATTCATTATCAAATTATGAATAACTTCAATCTATCTTTTGTAGAACAATCGTCAATATCAATAGATAACCTCAATCTTTTTCATTCAGTCTGAGAAATAATAATAATCAAAAGAGTTCTAACTTCAAATTTCATTATACCCTGGAGATAATTATTTGAGTATACTAATCTAAGATCAAAATCATCATTTGATAAATAATCTCAAATTCTTTCTAATAAATAGAGAATTATAAAATTTAATTCTAAGATAGAAAAAATTTATCTCTAAATATTCTAAATCTAAAATCAAAAATCAAAGGTCCACTCATCCTAGAATTAGGATGCTAATTATTTTTGTAGCATAGTAGATGAAAGCTCTACTTTTAAAAATCACATTAGGATATCCAAAAATAATTCAAAATTTTAAAATATTATTCTTTCTAATATCAATAAATTTTTTGTATCAAACCATATCATCTATCATAATTCTTTAACTCAAAGGGTCAACATTCTTGACTTACTCAAAGTAATCCAGATTACCATGCTTCCGCTGCGCACTCTGATCTAACAATCAAAATTTCTTAAGTTCACCAAAAAAAATTTGATCAAATTATTTCTTTATCCAAAAATTTCAAATTTCAATTGAAATCAAAGATTAACTTTCGATTCTCATTCATACCTTTACTGGTGTACAATAATCTTGATTAACCCTTGAGTCCAATATCATATTTAAACCATCATATAGATTTACTATAATCAATATGAATCAAATCTCAATTCTCATATCAATTCAATTCGATAATTTTCAAACCAAAAATCTTTATAAGTCAAATCAACGAGAAAATTCTTCGATGCTCCATCAAATTTGGACATAATCTGAATATATATGAATTTCAAATCATTATTATTGTTATTTTTTTTCTAAAATTTCTATCATCAGAATCTTCAATATCTATCAAATATCCTTTCATAACAATCATACAAGCTTCAAAAATCAAATCTCCATTTAATAGTAGATTCAATTAAGGACCTCGTTAACAAAAGCAAAGGAACTCCATATCAATTCTTAAATCCAAAATTTCTAAATTATAAAATTCACATGGATCCCTTAGTCTGAAATAAATATAAATCAAATCTTTTATCTTAATCTGAAGATATCAATTTTTCATTAACAACCTCAACAATAATATCAGAAAATCTCTTGATCAACTTAGATACGAAGTCTTTAAATTAAAATTTCATACACATCATGTAGTCTCCAAGAGACATAATAAGATCCATTATTTAGATCTAAGGATGATGATTAAAGCTTCCAGTATGATGAATATCCTATAATCTCAAAATCAATTTCATCAATAAGACATAGGTTTCTTTACAATATCCTCAAATATGTATTCATCATAATATGCCACTTTATATATAATCCACATACCAAATTCAATTTCGATAAATATTCCAATCAAGCATCATAAAAGATTTTTCTTAGCCCATTCTGGAATAATATTTTATTATCAAATCTTTATCTTGCCAATAATAGTCAATCTCTCAACTAGAAGTAATATCATAATATTATTCTCACATCGAATTTGAACTTACGATTCACTTGAATAACCAATGATCAAATTAATAACCATAATGCACAATATAATTTTATATCAATCCTTTTGTGATTACTTTCGATCAAGATCTAACTAATCATATCATGATCAATAGATCATCCATCATATTTCAAATTCTATATATTATAATCTATTGTGATCTTTTCATACATAATCTCAATATTTAATCAAAATTTATAAATATTTCTCTCACTACAATCATCAAAGATCTACACTATAATGTCCCTGGTGTCTATCCACTTACACCCATTCTATATCTGATTCTATATTTCATAATTCATCCACTTATGCTCTGATACCACTTTAATTGTCATGCCTCCGACCCGAGATTTTGAATCGAGGGTCATGGCAACCGCCGCATACTCATAGAAAACTTTTTCCATAAGCATGCAAGGCATCTTATCATACTATCCTAAAACAACAGCGGAATAATTAGTCAACAATTTAAATCTAAAAATATAATGACCTAAATTTTTTCTTTAATATCTCAATAAATTCAACAACGATTCAAAGGCTTTGCATCAAATTCAATAAGCCTTTCAACCTAAAATAAAAGTATGAATATTCTGCTTCTGATCACTCTTCCATTTATATCTTGTATCATCTTAATTCTTCAACATCTGTAAAAACAGTAAAATAGGAGGTAATGAGCTAGACAGCCCAGTAAGCAATGATCACTTTTCAACAGATTTCATCAGGCATTTAAGTAAATCATCATTTATAAAAAATAAGCATATAGAGTTCATCAATTCGAAATCAATTTCAATTATGCAACATAATTCATGCCAAATTCATTTCTTTTTCAAAAATTCAAGTTTCTTTTCAAATTATAATTTCTTTTGTTCTTCAATTTTTTTTCATCAACCATGAGCTATGACCATATTTTTCCTGTGGCAGGGTCATAATACCGCGTATCTGCTTGCGGTAGGCTGCGAATCATCTGGTAGCCATGTCCTTTGGAATCGCTGGTCTCGCTAGCGGTTTGTCGCTGGTCTCTCTAGCGACATGTCGCTGGTCTCTCTGGCGACATGTCGCTGGTCTCGCTGGCGACATAAATCCTCAGGACAATCAATTGCCAACGTACATGCCCCCATTGGCAAGATCCTTTACATAGTCAGGTTGTCAATTCTTACTATTTCTTATATCATAATTTTTCATAAATCATGTTTCATATTCTAATTTCGATAATAAAATATATAATCATGTAGTATCGAAATCAATCAATATAATGCATCATGAAATCAATATGTTCAATCATGCTTCATCATAACATTTCAAATAAGATATTTTCATAACAAAATACCATTCATCCAATTCATACATCGTTTCACAAATCATGTCAAAAAAATACATTATAATTTATCGATAAATCTAGAAAAAGTGAAACATTACTTACCTCAAACGTATTCCAATAAATCCACATAATTCTATAAATTTTCTTTCAAAAATTCTATTCGTAAATCATATCACGATATCCCATGATCAAACATCCATAATCTTATACAGAATCAATTTCAATAATTAGAAAGAATACGAATACCATATTTCAACGGTTTAGATTGGGTCCTATCATCTAATTTCATCTAATCAAAATCTAATTAGGACCTAAATGATCCAAAGTTTGACTGTCAGATCAAATCGGATTCGAAGTGATAGGACCGAGGTTTCTTCATCGATTTCATAAAATCAAGTGGAGAGAGAAAATCAGAGGAGAGAGAATTCATGAGGTACAATTTGAATTGATCAGGTGACACAATCCAACATTACGATTGGTCCAATATCTCGAGTGGTGAAATCAACATGATCAAATCAAGTCATGACTAGATCGGGATCATGAATGATCAAATCTAAAGATTCATGGTCTGATCAAGGTGGGTGCCAGTACGCTGTCAAACAATCATGGATCAGGATTCTTCATTAGAATCAGATCATGATTATTAAAAGAAATTTTTCATTCACTAACCTTTTTAGAGAGAGAATCAATCAAGAGAGAGAATATTTTAGAGAAAGAAAATTCTAGAGAGAGAAAATTTTAGAGAGAGAAAATTTATCTTGGATTCTTCAGACAATATGATTCAATAAATTCTGATCGATCGGATCAAATCATGCTGAAATTATCATGTGGACAATTCAATAAAATTATGAGAAATAAAATCTAAAAATACCTGACCTGATCAAAGTGGATGTCGGTGTACCGTCCGACAATCACAGATCAAAAATCCATCACGAGGATCATTTAAATTCATCATCATTCTTCTCAAAATTTTAAAAATCTTAAGAGAGAGAAATAATCTAGAGAGAGGATTTTAGAGAGAGAAAGTAGAGAGAGAAAGTCTAATTTTAGAGAGAGAAAATACTAGTTCAGGCTAAAGAGAGAGAGGAAAGAGAGAGAAACTAGCTTTCTCATATTTTATTATTTATATCATTATTTATTAATTAATTTAATAATTTTTCTTTTCTTTTCTTTTCTCTCTCTCTTTTTTTTTTCTTTTTCTTTACAGAAGAGAGAGGAGAAAATCCTATTTATTATTATTATATTATTATCATTTTATTTTTCTTCTTTCTTTTTTTTTCTTTTCCTTTTTTTTTTCTTTTTCTTCTTTTTCTTTTCTTTTTCTTTTCTTTTCCTTCTTCTTCTTTTCTTTTTCTTTTTCTTTTCCTTCTTCTTCTTCTTCTTTTTCTTTTCTTCTTCCCGTGGACTTGTTTTAGGCTGAAACAGGGGACCTTGAGGTCCCCTCGTTGGGTGGCCGGCCGGTGGCATAGCCGGCGTGGGGTGGCCGTTGGCAAGAGGAGAGACGATCCGCGGTAAGAGGAGGCCAAACCGGTGGTCGACGGTGACCACCGACGATGGAAAAATGGTAAAAAAGAAGATTCTTCCGCAACAAAATTTGGCGACTTCGGTCGTCGGCGAGCGTGCACATCGGCACGGGAAGGAAGGGGGAGGAGAGAGGAAGGGGAGGAAGCTTACCTCCGACGCCGACGAGGCTTTTCCGGTGAGAAATTGGATGGCACAAGGACGGGTCTCCGTGAGAAAATTTTCGGTGATTGCCGCCGTTTTGCCCCGGGATTCTTTGGTAGGAAGAAGGGAGAAGGGTCTCCCCTTTAAATAGAACCAAAGGAGAGGAGTTTGACTCCTCTCCGGTGAGGTTTCCGACTCCGATTAGGAGCCCGTCGGGAGAAGAAGACTCCCTGCGAGAGTCTTCATCATTTTTTTTTTTTTTGGTTTGTTTGGGCTGGCTGAGCTATCACACAGAGTCTGCCACAGTATGCTACTTGAAACTCTTTCAGCAGATGGCTCCACCATTCAGAGTAAAGATATAACCCGACACGCTCCTGCTGTCATCATGGTCAGATTGGAAGCTAGAGTCTGTGAACCCCACAAGTTTCAGATCTGACTCACCATAAACCAACCATTGGTCCTTAGTATTTCTCAAATACTTAAGGATGGCTTTAACCACTTTCTAGTGATTTTCTTCAGGATCAGATTGGCATCTACTCACTACTCCTAGTGAGTATGCCACATCTGGTCTTGTACATGTCATGGCGTACATGATAGATCCCACGGCTGAAGCATATGGGACTCTACTCATATGCTCTCTCTCTTTAGGAGTTGTCGGACAATCCTTCTTAGAGAGAGAAATTCCTTGACCTATCGGTAGATAGCCCTTCTTGGAATTCTCCATGCTGAACCTCTTCAGCACAGTGTCTATGTACATGGACTGGGATAACCCCAGCATCCTTTTAGATCTATCCCTATAGATCTTCATCCCTAGGATGTAGGATGCTTCACCCAAATCCTTCATGGAGAACTGTGATGACAACCAAACTTTTATTCCCTGTAGTACGGGGATGTCATTCCCGATTAAGAGAATGTCATCCACGTACAAGACAAGAAATACCACAACTAGACCATTTGCCCATTTATAGATGCAGGGCTCTTCTCCATTCTTAATGAAGCCATACGTTTTGATCACCTTATCAAAATGCATATTCCAACTTCGAAAAGCTTGCTTCAGTCCATAAATGGATCTCTGAAGCTTGCACACCTTGGACTCATCTGTGGATGTAAACCCCTCAGGTTGTATCATATACACCTCTTCGGTCAGCTCTCCATTCAGGAAAGCTGTCTTTATATCTATCTACCAGATCTCATAATCCAGATGGGTAGCTATTGCAAGCTTTATCCGAATAGATTTGAGCATTGCCACAGGGGAAAATGTCTCGTCATAGTCAATACCATAATGTTGACGATACCCCTTGGCGACCAGACGGGCTTTATAGGTCTCCACCTTTCCGTCTGCGCCCCTCTTCCTTTTGAAGACCCATTTACACCCAATGGGTTTAACCCCTTCAGGTGGGTCAACCAATGTTCATACATCGTTGACCTTCATGGACTCCATTTCAGATTTCATGGCTTCAAGCCATTTTTCGGAATCAGATCTCTGCATTGCATCCATATAGGTGATTGGATCCTCATTATTCTCATCAAGTTCGATGGGATCACCATCCCAGACTAAGAAACCGTAGTATCTATCCGGCTGACGCGGTACTCTATCGGATCATCTTAATGATGCAGGTACATTGGGCTCCGGATATGATCTAATCATATCAGACTCAGGTTCAGCTATTGGTGTCGGTCCTTCTACCTGTTGAACTTCATCAAGTTCAATTTTAGAGGCAACGGTTCCTTCACCAAGGAACTCCTTTTCTAAAAAGATTGCCTTAAGGCTGACGAACACCTTTTGTTCATCAGTATGGTAGAAAAAATATCCTTTTGTCTCTTTGGGGTACCCTATGAATGAGCATTTGTCAGACCTAGGTCCGAGTTTGTCTATTACTAATCGTTTGACATAGGCCAGGCACCCCCAGACCCTAAGGTGTGAAAGTGCTGGCTTACGCCCCGTCCATATCTCATATGGAGTCTTAATTACAGACTTACTTGGAACCCTATTTAACAGATAACAGGTCGATTCGAGTGCATATCCCCAGAAGGATATCGGCAAGCTAGCAAAACCCATCATGGATCGGACCATGTCTAACAGAGTCCGATTCCTCCTTTCAGACACACCATTATGCTGTGGTGTTCCTGGAGGAGTCCATTGGGAGAGAATCCCATTCTCTCCTAGATATGTGAAAAATTCACTAGAAAGGTATTCTCCTCCTCAATCAGATCGAAGAGTTATAATAATCTTCCCAATTTATTTTTCTACTTCACTTCAGAATCATTTGAACATTTCAAATGAATCTGACTTATGTTTCATCAGATAGATATATCCATATCGGGATAGGTCATCCGTGAAAGTTATGAAGTAGAAATATCACCTCTAGCACTAGTGCTCATGGGCCTGCATACATCAGCATGTACTAGGCCCAAGAGCTCAGTAGCTCTCTCATCTTTTCCAGTAAAAGGTGACTTGGTCATTTTATCAAGAAGAAAGGACTCACAGGTTGGAAGTGATTCACAATCACTGACTTCGAGGATTTTCTCTTGAGTCAACCTGTTTATTCTGTTCTTGTTTACATGACCTAGCCTACAGTGCCATAAGTAGATATCTGACACACTATCTAATCTAGGATGCTTGCCAGTAGAATAGACTCTTATCAGGCTTGATCTTTTTGGTCTGGCTCTGCACTGATGTTCCAGCCTGAATTTGCACCTTCTTCACTTTCTTCTTCTTGTTCTTCTTCCCTTTCTTAAAAGGTCAAGAACCCGAAGACGAACCTCCCACTAAGTTCACCGACTCCTTGTGAAGTTGGTGATCCTTCTCAAAGTTCTGAAGCAACCCCAGTAACCCGTGGTAGTTCTCTTCAGGCTTTGTCATTCTATAATGAGTGAGGAATGGGAGATAAGACTTGGGCAGCGAGTTCAGTATTGCATCTTTCCCAAGCTGCTCATGCAAGGGAAAGTCGAGCTTGCTCAATCGTTCCATCAGCTCGATCATGTACAATACATGATCAGTGACAGAGGCACCATCCCGCATTTTGATGTTGAAGATGGCACAACTAGTCTTGTGCCTCTCTATATCATCGGGTGTGCCAAAGGCATCCTCCAACACTTGAAGCATGTCCTTTGGCTTAGCCATCTCGAATCTGTGACTGAACTTGTCGCTCATGGTAGCCAGCATGACACAGCGCACCGTGGTCCGGTCACTGAGCCACTTCTGGTAAGTGTCTCTGACTGTTCCATGTGCATTGACAGCTGGCTCCTCAGGTGCAGAATCTATTATCACATATAGGATCCGTTCATGCTCCAGGACTATCTTCAACTTTCGGTACCAGCTACCGAAGTTGGGTCCTACAAACTTATCATTGTCCAACAATGATCGGAGCGGTAAGAAAGTGGCCATATTTGCACAAAGGAGAACCATAACCTAATTAGTAATTGATTCATTAAACCTAAAGATTTGGACTTTAATCAAAAGGTTTCTCCCACTATTTTATTCGAATTGGTAGCCTCTACCTCCAATTCGAGGAATTACCCTAATTCCTTAGCGGGTACTAGAATCCACTTAGACTGCACACAAGCCCAACTTTGGTTGGCCAACCCATGTACATCTAAGGGTAGGTTCATAACCAATTGTTTCTCTAAATAATTTCTAGTAATTTTAATTTTGCCCCAGAAATCTAATCAGTAGGCTTTGGCCTCCACTGTAAGGATCCGGTTAGGTCCAACCATTAACATGATCATACTTAGTGTATCTAACCAATGAATGATTAAGTCCAACTTTGGTTGGCTCACCTAACCACCATTAGAGAGACACTTCCAAGTCATCATATGATGAGTGATAATTTCATTAGTCAACAAGCACCAGGTCTTTGGGTCTGCAATGATTATTGAGTTCATGGACTCATTATCAAACACCTTAATGGGAGGCTATGACTCAGTTATCTCCATAACTTTGTCATTTTAAGGACCTAATAATTTTAGAGGATTTAAATAATATAGAGGATGAGGTCAGATGAACCAACTTATCATGATCCTCCCACTGGCTTCACCAAGTCAGCTTAAGGGAGACCATTAAAAGGGCTGGTCTAGGAGCACCTAAATCAGTCACACTGATTTATCTAGCTGACATGGGTCAGCTCGAATAGTCAAGTGATCCGATCAAAACATAATTTCACCAAGAGGCCAGGTAAGTTCGATCAGTGGGAGGGTCTGCCAAAGCTTGCCTTAGACACCATCAGAAATGGCCAGGTAAGCGGGCTCCCAATTAAAAACCACTGGTCTGGTTTACCTTAGACACCAACTGGTTTAATTAGTTTCGATTAGATCAGTCTAACAGTTCGTGCTAGACCACTTAGCCAAGAATCAAGTCCATTTGGTTCTCATTAAAGACATGGACTTGACCGACTACAAACTATTGTAATTGATCTAGAGAATCCTTGACCTAATCTAAGACAATAATTGATTAGATTTAGTCAATTCTCTAATTAAGTCCATCTTTAATCTAACCATAGGTCTAACCCAATTAATAGACCTAATTCTCACTAACCCATTAACCCAATGTGTTATGGTTTGTGTCTTAGGTTTTTCAATTCACAATCCTAGAACCTAATCAAACAACTTCTTAATTCTTAATTAAGTTTTGGGCTGAGGGTTGGGTTCGACTTTTCAAAAAATAATTTTCATATTTGTAAAATAATTTTACAATATGATTCTACCAACCATATTGCATGTTTGATTCATAATCAAGATGCAAGTGAAATAAACATGAAACTACTTTAGATCTAATCTAAACAGGTTCATGTAATTGAAATAATTTCAACTTTAAATAATTTCTTTGCACAAAAATTATTAACAAAGAGATTTTATTTCAGATTTAAATATTTTTTAAATTTAATAAATCATAAATTTAATCTAGATCATATCTAACAAATTTATGATTAAAGATAGATCTACACAAACTAGGATAACCTTTGCACTGTAAGGGGTAAACCTTACAGCAGGACAACCTTGCAGTTTGTGATTGATCTAAAATTTTAATTTTAGATTTAATAATCAGATTATAAATTAGATCTAATCTAAAAAATAATCTAAGCATGTATAAATAATCATGTAATAAAGAATCTAGGCTCTGATACCAATTGTAGGAACCAGATCTAGGGTTTCAAGGTTAGATCTTGAAACTTTTTCAAGATCATACAGCGAAAGACTAAAATAAATCAAAATTTATTTTCTAAAACTAGAGAATCTCTAGATCTAAGATCCTATTACATGATTATTACATAGCATTAAATTAAAAATTAAAATATATAAATATAACATGAACTACATGTTGATCATATCAATATATTTCTATACTACATCTAATGTATGTATTAAACAATAGATCAGATCTATTACCTTGCAAGTTAGATGTTCTAACCTCGCTAATCCGGGCTTGAGAATGATGTTGCAAGCCGCACATGCATCCGGCCTGTAGGAGTCATCCACACAAGCCCACAAATCTCGATCAGAAGTCCTGCTTCAGGAAATCAGCACAGTATGCTAGTACTGCGCTGATCCTTCTTTGATGGTTGATCAGGTGCCTCCTTCTTCTTGATTTGGACTCTTCCAAAGATGGAAAGTAGAAGGAGGAGTTTCAAATCTGAGACGCTCTCAGGAAACTCAAGATGGAGGGAGGAAAGATATGAAAACAAATAACCCTAGAAGAAGACCCTCTTCTTCTTCTCGTTTCTCTCTCTAAACACCCTAACTTGTGTCTTTTATATCTCCACGACCCAAAGGTCTTTCTCTCTGATTTTTGGATGGCTCAAAGGTATCTCAAATCTCTATCTTTTTAAAAACTTTTATGAAGAAACTCATTTTATACAGAGAGATATGATAGAGTCCTTGTCTAGGTCAAATACCTAGTCAAGGCTTATCCAAACATGGCAAGTTAAGGGATGCCTAACTCCTGAGCACCTCCTCCTTATTTTCATGCATGGATCACCAGAAAAGGGTGCATAATATGTATCCTAAAAGCCATGAAAATTCCAAAAAAAAATTGGATAAATTCGATGCAAAATTGAAAGAGTTTTGGATTGCTAAAACTCTATCTCATAGAATTCGAAATCCAAACTTATTCCTTTTAGATTTGATCCAAACCATCTTCCATGTAAGAAAGAAGAGAGGAGACCTTTTGTGAACGTGGGAGAGACCTGGGAGAGGGCCTTTGTTGCACAAAATAAGTGGAGATTGGCGTTGAATAAGAGAGAGGGCATGGGGAAGGCTTATGTCGCGCAAGGTGGAATCCTAGTCTTACTAGGATTCGATCTCATGACTTGTTTTAATTTGGTTTCCCAAACCAAATCAAACCAAAATTAGATCAACCCAATTAAAATAGGTCTTAACCCAATTAAGAACCTAATTTAATCAGATTAAATTAGATTTAAATCTAATTTAATTTTCTAATCAAATTAGAAATTAGATTGACCCAAGTCCTAGTTGAACTAGGACTAGTTTTTTCTTGCACTTGGCTTATCCAATAAACCAATTGGACTTGATCCAATCAAGCCCAAACCAAATCTAATTAAATTATATTTAATTAGACTTAATCTCAGCCCATTGGCTTAATCAAATTAAGCCAATTAGCAATCAAATTGCTAATCGATCCTCCTGCAACACTTGCACTGAGTTAAATGTCAATCGTATTGATCATTTAACCCTAGAACAATTCTTAATCGTTGATCAACCATCCGATCGGATCATCAACTCTAATGTGTGTGACCTCATAGGTCTGAACCTAAGCTGGTAGCACAGGAACAAATTTCTGTACCAATCGAAGTGACCATCTAGCAATGGTACCCGACGACCGGATAGGTCGAATGTGTAGAACAACATCCTTAGAACCTGTTGGTGCAAAAATCCGCTTGCGCCGGAGAAGCTGGAGTCGGGGAAGCCGCGGTCGCCGCCGGGACCTACAAGGGAAGTCTAAACCGGAGGTGGGGTTGCTCCGGCAAGACCCTCCGACGCTCAAGTCAGTTTTCTGCCTCAACAAGAATGGAGTGCTCGAACGGAGAATTTAGCAGAGTTTTAAGATAAGGAAGAATGAGCTTAAAAATAATGTATCTGGATCTCCCCTTTTTATAGGCGGAGGAGGCAACGGATTGATGGTGACGTTTGTAACCGTCCGGTAGTGGGCCGCCCAGGGTCAGAGGAATTGATTGCGAAAGGTAGTGGGGTAGACCCGTGGCTATTGTCATAGCCTGCCACGTAGGGCTTGTTGTAGGTGGTGGAGCGGCGTCCGTTGCCGCTAGCTGTCAGCGAGTAGTGGGATCGTGCAGCACCTGCCGCAGGGAGCAGAGCAGAATCGTGGCTGTTGATACAGCCTGTCAAAGAGTAATGGGTCCGCCGCAGGGGGTGATGGAGCCGCACGGAATCCGCTACAGGAAGTGGAACAGGATCATAGTTATTGTGATCTGCCAGGGGACACAGATCTGTTGATTGAGGCTCGACAGTGGTCGGAGATTGGCCTTTGAAGGAGTCCGGGAGGAGTTCTCCTTTCGGTTGAGGTCGTGGGTGGAGTCCGGCTTCGGCAGCTGATACTGAGGTCGGAGACTGAGGGTGGAGCCCGACTCTCGCAGGAGTCCGGGCGGAGCCGTTCTGCTGTCGAGGGAGGAGCCCGGCTCCCGTAGGAGTCCGGGCGGAGCTGTTCCGCTATCGAGGGCGGAGCCCGACTCCCGTAGGAGTCCGGGCGGAGCCGTTCTGCTGTCGAGGGTGGAGCCCGGCTCCCGTAGGAGTCCGAGCGGAGCCGTTCCGCTGTCGAGGGAGGAGCTCGGCTCCCGTAGGAGTCCGGGCGAAGCCGTTCCGCTGTCGAGGGCGAAGCCCGGCTCCCGTAGGAGTCTGGGCAGAGCCGTTCTGCTGAGGATTTCGGCTGTGGGTATTTTATACCCAACACCAGTCCCCCTACTTCTGAGTTTGAATTTCAAGCGAAGGAAGTACACAGAGAGAGATGTGCGCAGCCAAAATTTCCCCCTCGATCCCTGCGCACTGCCGCCCCCACTTAATGCACGCACGCCAGAATCCGTTTTTCGGTGAAGGCGACTTGAAAAGTCTTTTCGGAACCCCCACTGAAACGCGATCCCAAGCGTCGCTCTGTGGGAATCTGTGAGCGGTCAACCCTCGATGGCGGTGAAGGGGATAAGCGCGCCACGTGGCACACACCAGTTGGCCCAGGAATACCCGCCGCCATAACTGCGCCAGGATCCATCGGCTATTTAAACCCCTCAGTCCCTTCGTGGTTTCATCCTGGCGCTGTTCTTTCATCTGAGGGTCCTGCTTTTCCAGTCCCTGTCTCTGTCTCCTTCCCTCACACCATGTCTTCTACTCGAGAGGTTGTTCTTGAGGGAATTTTTAGGGTTTGGAGGAAGGTGAGGAGGAGAATGGCGGCTGGTGAAAATCTCCGTCGTTCTAAAGGGAGCCCAAGGAAGAATTCCTTCAACAACAGGGGTTTAATGATGGGGGTTGTCGGTGAAGTTATTCTGCCCGCGAATCTCGGAGTAGCAAGGCGGGGTGATACCGGTCAAGAGGGCAGAATAGACGTCATAAGCCATGATGGGATCCTTGACGCCGTCGGGGCCGAGAGACCAGAGGCGGTCGGCGTCGACGGTGGGGCAGTAGAACTTGTTGCGGGGACGGTGGAAGTAACGCATGCCGACCTTGCCGGAGCATCTCGGGTGGCGGCCGTCGTTGTGCATTCGGAGATGAGGCATATCTCTGGTGTCCCAACCGCTCCTGAAGTGGCTACGGTTCTTCTTGAAACAGGTCTTCGCTATTACCGCCGTTACCTCCACCGCCTTCGGAGATCTATCCCACCCCTTTCCCGCTAAGGTTGGGACTTCGGGAACAGAATGAGGCGAGATGGGGCAAGAGCTGTTACACGCACTGGAGAATGTGACTGAGAAGGATAGAGACGGAGTTCGTAGCTCGGAGCGGCCTCCGGTTCGTCCTGCTCGAACCGTGCTCGCAGTACTTGCGATGACGTGTATCTTCTTTTTTCCTGACCCACCGGGTCCTGTAACGCGTACTTCTGTTAAATGAAAAAGTAATTTCAGTACCTTGTTTGCATCTTGTGTTAAATAGTTGTCTGTCGAACTTCTTCATTTTCCTTTTCTTCTCTTTGTCTGTGTTACGTCGTTCCAAGGTCGTCGGCGACCTTTTCAGTTCATGTGGGGTCGTCATTCGCCGAACTTCTTTTCGGCTTTTATGCCGCTAGGAGATACCCACTTGACAGGTTTGCTGGGATTTTTCTCCGCTGAGGTCGGGGCTAAGTTCGGCTCCCTTGATAATCCGAACGGAGAAGCCCTCAGAAGTTGGAGTAGTTTGGTCTTCGTAAAAGTCAGGGCAAAGTCTTTCTGTAATCAAAGTCATAAGTAAAGTCCGGCTTCCGTAGAAGTCCGGGCGGAGTTATCCTGTAGCTGATGTTGGCGGTGGAGCCCGGCTCCCGTGGGAGTCCGGGCGGAGTCTGGGTGAAGTCTCTTTTTCCTCTCTCTTTTTTTTTTTTTTTTTGAAACCCGGCTCCCGTAAGAGTCCGGATGAAGTCTTCTTTGGCGTAGGGACCCGGCTCCCGTAGGAGTCCGGGTGAAGTCTTTTTGGTGGCGGGACCCGGCTCCCGTAGGAGTCCGGGCGAAGTCTTTTTGGCGGCGGAACCCGACTCCCGTAGGAGTCCGGGCGAAGTCTTTTTTGCGGCGAAACCCGGCTCCCGTGGGAGTCCAGGCAGAGTTTTCTTGGCGGCGGAACTCGACTCCCGTAGGAGTCCGGGCGAAGTCTTTTTTGCGGCGGAACCCGGCTCCCATGGGAGTCCGGGCCTTCCACTTTGCTCATGTCAGGACGAGATTCTCCTCCTGTTCCTGACAGGGCTGCGGGGGCACATTAGGGCGTTGCGAGGCCTCTCCCCCCATCCGGTCTAAAAGAACCGGGCCTTCGACTTTGCTCAAGTTAGGGCGAGGTTCTCCTCCTGTCCCTAACAGGGCTGTGGGGGCACAAATGGGCGTTGCAAGGCCTCTCCCCCCATCCGGTCTAAAAGAACCGGGCCTTCGACTTTGCTCAAGTTAGGGCGAGGTTCTCCTCCTGTCCCTAACAGGGCTGTGGGGGCACATATGGGCGTTGCAAGGCCTCTCCCCCCATCCGGTCTAAAAGAACCGGGCCTTCGACTTTGCTCAAGTTAGGGCGAGGTTCTCCTCCTGTCCCTAACAGGGCTGTGGGGGCACATATGGGCGTTGCAAGGCCTCTCCCCCCATCCGGTCTAAAAGAACCGGGCCTTCGACTTTGTTTAAGTTAGGGCGAAGTTCTCCTCCTGTCCCTAACAGGGCTGTGGGGGCACATATGGGCGTTGCAAAGCCTCTCCCCCCATCCGGTCTAAAAGAACCGGGCCTTCAACTTTTATAAGGTTGCCCTCTCGTTTTTGATACCGTCTGCTTGAATTGTCCCAAGACAAATGGGCACGCATTTTTTGATTAGGATGAAATCACTGGTAATACATCCGTAAGTTTTCTGAGCTCCACAGTCGCGGGAGGTCGGCTCCTCCGAGTTCCTTAAGATAATAAGTTCCAGGTCGGACTACTTCTTTGACCTCGTAAGGTCCCTCCCAGTTTGGGGCAAGCTTCCCCTGGCCCTGTGGTTGTGAGACAGCAGCTCATCGGAGCACTAGATCCCCTACTTTGAATGCCTTGTTCTTGACTCGGGCGTTGTAATATCAAGCAACTTTCTGTCTGTAGGCTGCCATTCGAACCTGAGCAATCTCCCGCCTTTCTTCCAGTAGGTCGAGGTTGGCTCTGAGACTTTGCGCATTTTGGGGTTCGTCGAATGCCACGACTCGTGCCGATGGGAGTTTAAGCTCGATCGGGATGACGGCTTCCGTACCAAAGGCTAAAGCAAAGGGAGTCTCTCCTGTAGGCAACCTCTGGGTGGTCCGATAAGCCCATAGCACATGATAAAGTTCGTCCGCCCAAGTTCCTTTTGCTTTTTCGAGCCTGGTCTTAATCCCCTGCAAAAGGGTTCTGTTTGTTACCTCGGCTTCGCCGTTCGCCTGGGGATGGGCCACTGATGTGAATTTGTGGGAGATGTTTAGGTCTTCACAGAATTCAGCAAATCTGGCTCTCGCGAATTGCCGTCCATTATCGGTGATTAGGGTTCTAGGCAAACCGAACCTGCATACGATTGATTTCCAGACGAAATCCTGCACTTTTGCCTCTGTGATTTTTGCTAGTGGCTCGGCCTCGACCCATTTGGTGAAGTAGTCGATTGCTACAAGAAGGAATTTCCTTTGACCAGACGCCATAGGAAAGGGGCCAAGAATATCCATCCCCCACTGCGCAAAAGGCCATGGGGCACTCAAGGGTGTAAGCTCGGTAGCAGGTTGTCTCTGGACGTTGGCGTATCTCTGGCATCGATCACACTTTTTGACATATTCGATTGAATCATGATGCATTGTTGGCCAGTAGTACCCTTGGCGGAGTAGCTTGTGGGATAGAGACCTGGCACCCAAGTGGCTTCCGCAAGCTCCCTCATGTACTTCCCATAAAGCGTAGTCAGCTTCTGAGGGTCGGAGGCATCTCAAGAGAGGCAAGGAGTACGATCTTTTGTACAATTTGCCCTCATAAAGGATGTACCGGGAGGCTTGATTTCGGAGTTTTCGGGCTTCTTTCGCGTCCTGGGGGAGAATCCCATCTCTAAGATAGGTTATTAGCGGGTCGACCCAGCTGGGCTCGTGGTCGATCTCCATTACGAGTCGCGGTTCTTCCGTACTCGGATGTTTTAAAACTTCAAAGAGGATGCCTTTTGGCAATTCGGCCGGAGCCGATGTCGCCAGTTTGGAGAAAAAATTGGCTCTGGTGTTCTCCGACCTTGGAATTTGCCTGATGTCGAAATTGCCAAAGGCAGGGATGAACTCCTTCACCTTCTCAAGATATTTGGCCATACTGTCCTCCCGCGTTTCAAAGCTCCCGCTGACTTGCCCCACCACAAGTTGGGAATCGCTGTGCACCCGGAGTTGACCTATTCTGAGCTCCCTGGCGATCCTCAATCCTGCGATCAGAGCTTCATACTCCGCTCCATTGTTTGTTGCGGGGAATTCGAAATGCAGAGCGTACTCCGCAACGACTCCCTCTGGGCTGGTCAAGATCAGGCCTGCACCCGCGCCTGCCATGTTGGAAGATCCGTCCACATGGAGGGTCCAAAAGCTATCGGAGGAACTGGCTTCTTCGTCGGGGGAGTTCGGTTGAGTCCTCAGGTCGTCAATTTCATTTTGCTCAGGTTCAGCCTCCTCGGGGATGGTGCATTCTACTATGAAATCTGCCAACACTTGGGCTTTTATTGTCGGTCTAGGTTTGTAGTTGATGTCGAATTCTGTGAGCTCGATTGTCCATTTCGCCATTCTCCCGGAGATATCAGCCCGGTGCAAAACTGCCTTGATCGGTTGGTCGGTGAGTAACGTCACCGTATGCCCTTGAAAGTAAGGCCGGAGTCTCCGAGCTGCAATCAACAAGGCGTAGGTCAGTTTTTCTAATTTAGTATACCTGGTCTCGGCGTCCCTCAATATGCGGCTAATGTAGTAGACCGGTCGCTGGACTTTCATTTCCTCTTTAACAAGGACAGCTGCAAGGGCTGTGGGAGAGACTGCCAGGTACAAAAATAATTCCTCCTTGGGCTCGGGCTTCGCCAGCAGCGGGGTCGAGCTAAGGTAGCTTTTTAATTCTTCAAATGCCTGTTGGCATTCAGAGGTCCAGTAGAAGTGCTTCGGCTGCTTGAGGGTTTGAAAGAAGGGCAGACATCATTCAGCCGACTTCGCGACAAAGCGATTAAGAGCCGCGACTCTTCCCGTGAGGCATTGAACCTCCTTGATCGACCTTGGGGCAGTCATATTTTGGATGGCGCAAATTTTCTCCGGATTGGCCTCGATCCCGCGCCCCGACACCATGAAGCCCAGGAACTTTCCTGAGGTTACCCTAAAGGCGCATTTGGTCGGGTTCAGCTTCATTCTATACTTTCGAAGAGCGCCAAAGGTTTCCTCGAGGTCGGCGACATGATTTCCGGAAGACCTGCTTTTCACGAGCATATCATCCACATAAACCTCCATATTTCGGTCGATCTGCTCCTTGAAGATTTTGTTCACCAGTCGTTGATAGGTTGCGCCCGCGTTCTTGAGGCCGAACGGCATAACCCTGTAGCAGTAAAGGCCGCGATTAGTGATAAAAGCAGTCTTCTCTTCATCTTCCGATGCCATTCTAATCTGGTTATAGCTGGAGAATGCATCCATAAAAGTGAGAAGCTCATGGCCCGAGGTAGCATCCACCAGTTGGTCGATCCTGGGAAGGGGGTAGCTGTCCTTTGGGCAAGCCTTATTCAGCTTTTTGAAATCGATACACATCCTCCACTTGCCGTTTGCTTTCTTGACCAAGACAACATTGGAGATCCACTCTGGATAATTGACCTCCTTGATGAATCCGGCCTTGAGAAGTTTATCCACTTCCTCGGCTATTGCCTTCTGCCTCTCCGGGGCATGACTCCGGATTTTTTCTTTTGTTGGCCGATGCTTAGGGTCGACCGCCAGATGATGTTCCATGACTTTCGTGTCAATCCCCGGCATATCCGTCGGGACCCATGCGAAAACGTCCACATTCCTTCGGAGGAAATCCACGAGATGCGTCCGCACCTCCTCCTCCAGATTGGAGCCAATTAACACCACATGCTCCGCATTCCCATCATTCAAAGGAATTGGTATTAGGTCCTCGATCGGACCGCCCCTCTCTTCAGTGAGGTCATCGCGCGCAACCAACCCGTCGATCGGACAGAGGTCCGCTTGATCGCTTCTTTGCAGGGCAATATTGTAGCAGTGCCTGGCCAGCGCTTGGTCTCCCTGAACTTCTCCAATCCCCTTGCCAGTGGGGAACTTCAATTTCAAATGGTAGGTTGAAACAACGGCTCTGAGGGCATTGAGGCCGGGTCGGCCAAGAATTGCATTGTAGGCAGATGGCGCTTTTACCACCAGGAAGTTCACCAGGGCTCGGGACTGCTTTGGATGTTGGCCCGCGGTCACAGTTAGAGTTATCATTCCTTCCGTCGGAACGGCGTCACCAGTAAACCCTATCAAGGGGGAGCAAATCGACCTTAGATGATCGCCAAGAATGGCCATTCTCGAAAAGGCACTGTAGAATAAGATGTCGGTCGAACTTCCGTTGTCGACGAGAATGCGACGGACGTCATAATTTGCTATGTTCAAGGAAACTACGACCGCGTCGTTATGAGGGAATTGGACTCCCTGGGCGTCTTCTTCAGTGAAGGCTATGGGTTCTTCAACTTTTTGTCGCTTGAGGGGTGTAGCTGATGTGCTGATTGCCTCCTGCCGGGATTCCCCCGAGATGACGTTGACGGAATCCGGCGAAGACTGGTCATCCGGCCACCCTTTACCAGCAACCATAGCCGGAGGTAGTTGTGCAGAAACCTCACGAGAGGGCATCGGATGGGGAAAAGAGGATTGGATGCCGGAAAAGATGGCCGGAAGCGGGTCCGTTGAGCGCTCCTTCAAGAACAAGGGTGCTGCGAAGGTTCAAAGCCCTTCCTCTAGCGCCAATCCTGTTGGTGCAAAAATCCGCTTGCGCCGGAGAAGCTGGAGTCGGGGAAGCCGCGGTCGCCGCCGGGACCTGCAAGGGAAGTCTAAACCGGAGGTGGGGTTGCTCCGGCAAGACCCTCCGACGCTCAAGTCAGTTTTCTGCCTCAACAAGAATGGAGTGCTCGAACGAAGAATTTAGCAGAGTTTTGAGATAAGAAAGAATGAGCTTAAAAATAACATATCTGGATCTCCCCTTTTTATAGGTGGAGGAGGCAACGGATTGATGGCGACGTTTGTAACCGTCCGGTAGTGGGCCGCCCAGGGTCAGAGGAATTGATTGCGAAAGGTAGTGGGGTAGACCTGTGGCTATTGTCATAGCCTGCCACGTAGGGCTCATTGTAGGTGGTGGAGCGGCGTCCGTTGCCGCTAGCTGTCAGCGAGTAGTGGGATCGTGCAGCACCTGCCGCAGGGAGCGGAGCAGAATCGTGGCTGTTGATACAGCCTGTCAGAGAGTAATGGGTCCGCCGCAGGGGGTGATGGAGCCACACGAAATCCGCTACAGGAAGTGGAACAGGATCATAGTTATTGTGATCTGCCAGGGGACGCGGATCTGTTGATTGAGGCTCGGCAGTGGTCGGAGATTGGCCTTTGAAGGAGTCCGGGAGGAGTTCTCCTTTCGGTTGAGGTCGTGGGTGGAGTCTGGCTCCGGCAGCTGATACTGAGGTCAGAGACTGAGGGCGGAGCCCGGCTCTCGCAGGAGTCCAGGCGAAGCCGTTCTGCTGTCGAGGGAGGAGCCCGGCTCCCGTAGGAGTCCGGGCGGAGCCGTTCCGCTGTCGAGGGCGGAGCCCGGCTCCCGTAGGAGTCCGGGCGGAGCCGTTCTGCTGTCGAGGGCGGAGCCCGACTCCCGTAGGAGTCCGGGCGGAGCCGTTCCACTATCGAGGGAGGAGCCCGGCTCCCGTAGGAGTCTGGGTGGAGCCGTTCCGCTGTCGAGGGCGGAGCCCGGCTCCCGTAGGAGTCCGGGCGGAGCCGTTCTGCTGAGAATTTCGGCTGCAGGTATTTTATACCCAACAGAACCCATGTGGATATAGTTTTCATATAATTCATCCCCTTGACCGAAATGATCATAGGACACCTCAGAGTTCAACTGTCAACTCTGATCAGGTTGTCCACATTGTATTTCAAAACATCAAATCCATCTGATGGATTACCCTGGCCAAGGTTTTGCTAAATTGAAATACAGTGACTCATTCTTCTCCAACTCTTGGAGTGGTCAATCCCATCTCAATCACACTCTGACTTTGCAAGTACTTGACTGTGCCCAGAAGCCTTCCATCCCTAAATTAGAAATTCAGTTAGTCCAGTACCAAAGCACAGTGAGTTGCTTGCAAGTCACTGAGACGATCTCAGGTCTAAGGGACACTTATACCTATATCCCATCAGAGACATTCTCGACAGTAGAATGCTCTGGAGTTGGTCACGTTCCATGATGATGTACCCTTACATCTCACCTGTATGCCATACCAGTGTCTCCACACTCTTTGGTTAAGAAGACAACCAACCCATATGGCCTACAGCGACCTATGCTCGATAGAAGCTGTCGTCCTTATTAACAGCCTATTATTTGATCGTGAACAGTTTTAAGGACTAATCGATAAATCCTCTCTTTATCGAATTTAAATAGTCCTAAGGACTTCATCATAACAACGGAGTTCATTAGAAGATGAAAGCTTATGATGAAAATACCAAATATATTTTATTTATTAACAAATCAATTACAATACTTGGTTGCTCAATCATCAACAGCTTGACGATTGGCTTTTTGGGACACATTTTCCAATAATTTCTCCCCCCAGTTTGGCAAAAAGGGGTTGCTGAAAGATGCCCCTTCTTCAATCCACAACTGGAAGGGAAAATATCTCTTCGTCCACTGTCCGACCCTGAGACTGGGCCTGCCCCCTTGGGGCTCTCTAAGGGACTCTGTCCGTCGGGCTCCCAGCCTGGGAGAGGACGACCTTCAGGCCGCTCGAAAGCTTCTTGACTATTCCGCTCCTTCCCTTTCCAACCTTCTAAGGGAGCAATTTTTATTCAACATCGGCTTGAGTCCCCAAGATCCTGCGAGTATTCCATCTTTTCTCTTCACTTCTTTTCCTCCGTCCTCCTTCTTTCTCTCTTTTTTTTCTTTTTCTTTCTTTCTTCTTTTTTTTTTCTTTTATTTTTGTGTGCCACTTCTTCCTTTTTACCCCATCACTAATTTTCAATTTTTTTTTTTTTTAGGAATGAACGCCGAAGTAGCACGGATGCTCACCAGGGGCCTCAAGGCCCACAAAAGAAGAGGTGTCACGGCCTTCAGATCAGCAAAGAGGGTCAGAGTGGAGGAGACGAGCTCGGTCGTGCCTGCCCAGGCGGCTCCCACGATCGACGTTCCTTCGGATGCCGAACCGTCGGCCCCCCGGGCCTCTTCAAGGAGCCCACCGACTGGGGCTCCCGTTTCGGGGGTCCGTTCTATGGAGGCACTCGAAGTCGAGAGGGGGATGAGAAGGAAGTCGGTGGCCCGCAGGGGGAGTAGCCACCGAGCCACCATTGAAGAGTCCCTCTATTCCGAAGAAGGGCAGGAGAACCCCTTCAATGACAAGGACTTGATCAAGCGGCTGATCGACGGCTGCATTCTGCCCGAAGTCGTCGAGAGGATTGACCGCGCCGATCCTGAGCAGCGGGTTTGAGACTCCTTAGGGTCCTTTCTCGAGGTAAACAAATCTTCATTTAATTGACTTTTCGACCCCTGCTCTGATCCCCTAGCCGCCCTTGCAGATTGGGCACCAGCTTCTTGCCAACATCGAGGCGACGAACCGGGCGAGGAGGAACGCCATCCAAGCGGAGGAGCATCGTCGGGCTGAAATCGCTCGTCTCGAAGAGAAGGCAGCCGAGGTAATCACCCTCCAAGAGGCCCTGGAAAGAGAGAAACAGGCCCGGGAGGAAGAGAAGCAGACCTTGGAGGAGACGGTTAGAAAGGCGGAGGCCGAGGTCGCCAATTTGGCTGAGCAGATTCCAGTCCTGCTCTCGGAGGTCAGGGTTCTTGCAGTAGAGGAGTTCAAGGCCTCCACAAAGATGAGGGACCTGAACGTCCGATTCGGCCAGGAAGCGTTCATCAAGGGGTTCGAGCTCTGCCAGGAGAAGGTGGCCAGGAAATTTCCAGAGCTCGACCTCAGCTTCCTGGGTGAGGAGTCTGAAGATGAGGCCGGTCCCTCTCTTGCAGCCACCGCTGCCGCAGCCCCCCTTCCAGGGACATCGAGCTCTCTCACCCTTACCACAGAGGTCTGAAATCTCCGACCTTGTATTTTTCCTTTTCTTTTTATCTTTAAGAAACATTTAATCAATAAAATTAAATTTCTTATCGTGGATGGCTTCTCCTTCCTTCCTTTCTTCTCTTTGCTTTTCTTTCTGTGATGAGATGCATCTTGACGCTTTTGCCTCCTGATGGCAGTGCCCTGCCAAAGTACTTCTCCTACCCCTGGGGATCCCGCTGAAGTCCACGATCTGACGACTGAGGAAGGAAGTTCTTCACTTGACAAAAGGGGCGAAGAAGATGGAAGGCGAGCTTCGCAGGTTGAGAGAGGGTCATTCTGAAGCCACCGTGGAGGCCACCCACTTTCAGAATCTCCACGTGAAGGGGATCATGGAGTATAGCCGGAGGAAGGCGGACTTCGTGAAGGAGCTTGAGGAATACAAGAAGAGCGCCAGCGATCGAATTTAGGCTCAAGCTGCCAAGATTAGTGCTCTCAGGGTGGAACTGTCGGCTGCGAAGGAGAAGATCGGCCAGCTGGAGGGAAGCTTGTCCCGGCTCTTGGCCCGGACCGACGGCGATCGAGAGTGGTCGAAGAAGGTCTCCAACCTTCAGCAGCAGCTTCAAGATGCCGAGGTGAGCTATGACGTGCATCGGGCTGGCTGGCACAGGCAGGTGGATGAATACAAAGGAAGACTCAGGGTGGCGACCGACGAAGTCACCCGTCTTCAAAGGCAGTTGGCTAACAGGGCTCAGCTCGCTTCCTCCCGGGACTCCAATGAACTCCAATCCCTAAGAAGAACTGCAGAAGGGCTTTCTGTCACCCTTGGGGAGGGGAAGGCCGAGCTGCAGCAGTTGAAGATCCAGCTGGTGTGTGAGCAGCAGGCTGTCAAGGATGCTGAGGCAGAATCCAAGGTCCTGAGGAAGAGGCATCGAGAGACGGAGAACGAAAGCCAGCGGCTCCGTCGGGCGCTCCAGGACATGCTGCTGAAAAAGGGAGAGCTAGAAGAAGAAGTTGAAAATCTGAGGCAGTCCTGGATAAGGGGCAAAGCAGACAATTCAAGATCGGAAGGAGCAGAGCTTCCCTAGGGCTCTTTTTGGCCTCCCATCTTTCTATGCATACATTTTCTCTTTTGTTGTTTTGTTTTTCTTCCTTTGGCCTTTCAGGCTTCGTGGTGTATATTTCGCAAATGGAATGAAAAGGAGATTTCGTGTTACCTTGTCCATGTGTTGTGTTGAATCATCGCCCGTCGAACTTCTTTCGTCTTTTGACTTGTCCAACTCTGATGCCGCTTGGGGGTGTCCAGCCGTCGCTACGCTGACTTGCTTTTCTTGTCGTCCATGGCCGTGGGCTCGAGCTTGGTGGTCCGAACTCCATATTACCTCGAAGGTGTCGCTGCTTTCTTGACCCGTGTTGAGAGCCTTCTTAGAGGCCGGGGGTGTTTGGTAAGAACTTTCCGTCTTTGTCGAGGTGAGGTTCCTTAGATCTTTGGTGCGATTTGTTTTTCATCTGTTGTCGGCGTTATTCACCGCTTTCCTTTTTAGTTTTCCTCCTCTCTTCAAGTGAGGATCCCCCCTTTGCTTTTTGAGGGGTCATGTAGAAGTGTTGAGGTGCCATTGAGGAAACTTTTCCCTTTACCCAATTTTGTTGGACGGCCGTATCATCATCGGGATGAGGTTCTCCTTCTGTTCTTGACGTAGTCGACCTCAGCTTAGGTTGGGACAAGATTCTCATCCTATCCCCAACAGAGCTGTGGGGGCACATAAGGGTCATTGCAAGGGCCTCTCCTCCCACCCAGTCTAAAAGAATCGGGCCTTTGACTTTGCTCATGTTAGGGCGAGGTTCTCCTCCTGTCCTTAACAAGGCTGTGGGGGCGCATGTGGGCACTGTTCGACCTCTCCCCCCATCCGGTCTAAAAGAAATCAGGCCTTCGACTTTGCTCATGTTAGGGCGAGGTTCTCCTGTCCCTAACAAGGCTGTGGGGGTGCATATGGGCACTATTCGGCCTCTCCCCCCATCTGGTCTAAAAGAACCGGGCCTTTGACTTTGCTCATGTTAGGGCGAGGTTCTCCTCCTGTCCCTAACAAGGCTGTGGGGGCACATTAGGGCATTGTAGGGCCTCTCCCCCCATCCGGTCTAAAAGAATCGGGCCTTTGACTTTGCTCATGTTAGGGCGAGGTTCTCCTCCTGTCTCTAACAAGGCTGTGGGGGCACGTTAGGACGTTGTAGGGCCTCTCCCCCCATCCGGTCTAAAAGAATCGGGCCTTTGACTTTGCTCATGTTAGGGCGAGGTTCTCCTCCTGTCCCTAACATGGTTCAGGGGGCATTCGAGAGCCGTTGAACGGGCCTTCCCCCGATCCGATCTTACAGTAATCGGACTTTCATTTGGCTCATGTTAGGATGAGGTTCTCCTCCTGTTCCTAACATGACCTTGCGTTAATTGTTCAAAGGGGTCATCCCCAATCGTGATAGATCCATACCAAAAGGGAAAGACATGCAAAGTTTGAAAGGAATTTAGATTCAGAGCAAAGTCGTGAGCAGTATATTTATAGGTTTCTCGAGTTCCACGATCATGAAAGGTCCACCCCTCCTTGAGGCCCTCCGATGATGGAGTCGATGGTTCTGATTGGAGGCCGATCTCTGGGCTGCTCCTCCCTCCTTGGTGGTTCGGGTTGCGGTAGGGCCCTTGGCCGATCTTCTCTACCTTCAGGCCGACGTCGAATGAACCTATCGAGTCGACCTCGCCGGATGAGCTCCTCGATCTCATCTCGAAGCTGGATGCATTCCTCCGTGTCGTGATCGTGGTCGCGATGGTAGAGACAGAACTTGTTGGGGTTGTGCTTTCTGGGGTGTGTGCGCATCCTCTCAGGCCTGGGGAGCTGCTCCCTGACCTCCATCAGCACCTGGGTCTTCGAGGCATTGAGGGGGGCGTAGTTGCGAAATCTTCTCGGTGGAGAACTTCGCCGAACCCCGCGATCCGAACTTCTCTGCCTATGTACTCGAGGCGGAGTTTGGACAAACTTGTGCCCAGGAGGGGATCGAGAGCGTGGCCGAGCTTCTCTCGGCCCTTTTTCGACTGCGGGCTTACCCGAGTCTCCCGCCTGCCGTTCTCTCGCAGTCTCCTCGTCCTTCATTTTGAAGGCTTCTTTCGCTCGGGCGTACCCTTTGGCCCGAGCCAACAGATCAGCAAAATCTCTGGGGTACTTTTTCTCCAAGGAGAACAAAAGGTCGTTCTTCTGAAGGTCGCCCTTCAGAGCGGCCATTGCTACTGACTGGTCCAAGTTCCGGACCTCCAGCACGGTGACATTGAAGCGGTTGATGTAGGCTCGAATGGACTCCCCCTCCCTCTGCTTGATATTAATGAGGGACTCCGAACCCTTCCGGGGGCGCCGGCTGTTGACAAAATGGGCCACAAATTGGTGGCTCATTTGATCGAAGGAAAAGATGGTACCCGACTTCAGTGCTGAGTATCAGTTTCTTGCTGCTCCCTTCAAGGTGGATGGAAAGGATTGGCATAGAATGGCGTCGGGTGCGCCATGAAGCAGCATCATCATCCAGAAGGCCTCCAGATGATCAACCGGGTCCGAAGTCCTATCGTAGCTTTCGAACTGGGGGAGTTTGAAGTTCGACGGGATGGGTTCCTGCATGATCATTTGGGAAAAGAAGGGGTCAGTGCAAATATCCTCACCATAAGCGAGGGGTGCGTGGCGGAGTTCTTCGATCTACCGATTCATCTCCTGGAGCCTCCGATCCAGGAAATCCTCTCAACTACGGGTCTCGAGGGTCCTCTGGCAAAATGGGGGTAGAGATCTTCCAGGGGTGGAGTCATGGTCGGACTGGGGGCTTTCCACCCTTGGATTCATCTTTCCGGGAAAGACTGGGTGGCTGGCCCAAGTGGCGCACCCCGCCGTTGGGTTTTGGAGTTTTGGCGATGCTCTTTCCGGCCGCACCGATGCCTGCGGCTGCTGCTGCTGCTGTTGCATGGCCTGCACAGCCTCAGTTAGGCCTCTAACCTGCTGCACCAGTAGGTCGAATTGCTCCGTGCCAGCCGCCGTCGCTGGAGGAGGAGGCAGAGGCTGGGAGACTGGAGGTGAGGCCGGAGCCTGTAATCTGGCCGTGGAGGCCGTAGATCGCCGTGTGGATGCCCTGCGGGGAGGCATCGGGCGAAGATCAGGTGGGAGAAGGAGGAGTGGATGTCGGAGAAGATGACCAGAGGTGGTCCCGTTGAGCGCTCCTTCAAGAACAAGGGTACTGTGAAGACACAGCCTCTTCTTCTAGCGCCAATCCTGTTGGTGCAAAAATCTACTTTCACCGGAGATGCTGGAGTCGAGGGAGTCGCGGTCACCGTCGGGACCTGCAAAAGAAGTCTAAACTGGAGGTGGGGTTGCTCCGGCAAGACCCTCCAATGCTCAAGTCAGTTCTCTGCCTCAACAAGAATGGAGTGCTCGAACAGAAATTTTAGCAGAGTTTCTAGGTAAAAAATGAGAGCTTATCGAATAACGTATCTGGGGTCCCCTTTTATAGACGAAAAGGGGGCAGTAGACTGATAGTGACATCTGTAACCGTCTGGCAGTGGACTGCCCGGAGTCAGGCAAAGTTTGTTGCAATGAGTAGTGGAGTGGGATCGTGGCCACCATCGAAACGTGACGCGTGGAGTCCATTGCGGGTAGTGGAACGGCACCCGTTGTCGCGACTTGCCAGGAGGTGGGAGGAATCGCGCGGTATCCATCGCAGGAAGTGGAGCAGAATCGTGGTCATTATAGCGATCTGCCAGGGAGTGATGGAGCCGCACGGAATACATCGTAGGAGGTGGAGCAGTATCATGGTCGTTGCTGCGGCCCACCAGTCGGCCCAGGCCTGTCGGTCGAAATTCAGCTGGAGTGTCTGGCGGAGAGATGTGGCTGGCCACCCGTCTGAGAGGAGCTCAGAGTCCGGCTCCTGTAGGAGTCGGGACAGAGTCTACCTGTGGTCGAGGTCAAGGATGAAGCCCGGCTCCAGTGGGAGTCCGGACGAGGACTTCCAGTCGTTGAGGTTGGGGATGAAGTCCGACTCTCGTAGGAGTCCGGACGGAACTTGCCTGTAGCCGGAGTTGGAGATGAGATCCGACTCCCGTAGGAGTTCGGTCGAAGTCTACCTGCAATCAAAGTCAGGGATGAAGTCCGGCTCCCTTGGGAGTCCGGACGAAATTTATCAGTAGTCAAAGTCGGGGACGAAGTCCGGCTCCCGTAGGAGTCCGGGCAGAGTTTCCCCACGGTCGGAGTCGGAGATGAGGTACGGCTCCCGTAGGAGTCCGGACGGAGTCTGCCTGTAGCTGGAGTTGGAGACGAGATCCGGCTCCCATAGGAGTTCGGTCGAAGTCCACCTACAATCAAAGTCAGGATGAAGTCTGGCTCCCTTGGGAGTCCGGACGAAATTTACCAGTAGTCAAAGTCGGGGATGAAGTCCGGCTCCCGTAGGAGTCCGGGCGGAGTTTCCCCGTGGCCGGAGTCGGAGACGAGGTCCGGCTCCCGTAGGAGTCCGGACAGAGTCTATCTGTAGCTGGAGTTGGAGACGAGATCCGACTCCCGTAGGAGTCCGGTCGAAGTCTACCTGCAATCAAAGTCAGGGATGAAGTCTGGCTCCCTTGGGAGTCCGGACGAAATTTATCAGTAGTCAAAGTCGGGGACGAAGTCCGACTCCCGTAGGAGTCCGGGCGGAGTTTCCCCATGGCCGGAGTCGGAGACGAGGTCCGGCTCCCGTAGGAGTCCGGACGGAGTCTGCCTGTAGCTGGAGTTGGAGACGAGATCCGGCTCCCGTAGGAGTTCGGTCGAAGTCTACCTGCAATCAAAGTCAGGGATGAAGTCCGGCTCCCTTGGGAGTCCGGACGAAATTTACCAGTAGTCAAAGTCGGGGACAAAGTCTGGCTCCCGTAGGAGTCCGGGCGGAGTTTTCCCATGGCCGGAGTCGGAGACGAGGTCCGGCTCCCGTAGGAGTCCGGATGGAGTCTACCTGTAGCTGGAGTTGGAGACGAGATCTGGCTCCCGTAGGAGTTTGGTCGAAATCTACCTGCAATCAAAGTCAGGGATGAAGTCCGGCTCCCTTGGGAGTCCGGACGAAATTTACCAGTAGTCAAAGTCGGGGATGAAGTCCGGCTCCTGTAGGAGTCCGGGCGGAGTTTCCCCATGGTCGGAGTCAGAGATGAGGTCCAGCTCCCGTAGGAGTCCGGACGGAGTCTGCCTGTAGCTGGAGTTGGAGACGAGATCCAGCTCCCGTAGGAGTTCGGTAGTTGTAGAAATCTACCGTCGGTGAAGTTCGGCTGTTGGCGAGGTTCGAGGCAGTTCGGGTTGGAGTTGAACCTGGCTGGAAGAGGTCTGGAAGGGATTTGGGGAGCAGCCGACGGTCGTAGGAGGTCGGCTGGCGGCAGAGCTTAGTGAGTGCTTGGGGCGGCTTGATAGACGACTGGGGGAACTCATGTTGAAAGAGTTCGGGGTGGAGCAGTGGAAGTTCGTCCGTCGGGGGAGTTCGGTCAACACCGTGGAAATTCGGCTGTTGGAGAAGTTCGGAGAGTTACCATCTACAGTCGAAAGCCAGATGAGTCTCGGGAGGATCAATCCTGCTTTGAACTTTGGCTGAGGGTATTTTATACCCAACAATAGTATAAGCAAACCACTCAAGTTTGACATGCATAACTAGTTGAGCACTTTTAAAACTAGTTATGTCTCTCACTATTTTATCGGATACCATAGCCCCCTCCTATGGCAAACAAAAAATATTCTATATTTATCTTAGTGGGATTGAGATCCTAATTCCTCATAATGATCTTGTGTTAACACAACAAACCCTTATGAGTTCATAGGTAGGAATTCGTTTCAATTGTATCTCATGCAATTTTCAATATTTTATCTTGGCCTCTAAAATATTATTCATCTTGTGTTAACACAACAAGCTATAATATTTTAGTTAGGTAAGATCCTTCATTTCGATACAGTCAAAATTGAATATAACTATCCTTGTGGTAGCACAACAAAGTAGTATATCCAAAATTACGTAAGCATCTTTTATGCACCAGGATTATGTTATATCAATCCTTATGACAAGTCATGTGGTAACATAACAAACTAGCCACAATTCATAATATAACATTAACCTAGCATGAAGGAAGGCCGCTAGTGGTGTTTAAAATACTGAGCTACTTTCATTCAAGATTTGAACAAATTCAATTGGTCAGGAAAGTGTTAAGATTGGTGGGGGTCCTTCCATTGCTTTTCTTAGATACCAATAAAATTGGCCAGACCAGCGACGAAACTAATTAAATAACACCACACTTAAAATACTCCTTAGACACCAGTTGATTAATTGATTCAAGAAATAGGTCAGCTATTGATTCACAACACTACGACTTAATATAATTTTTATGAGAGCTTTAATGATCTCAAGCACATCCTAATTCAATCATAATGATGCACAAATATAGTTGTATCTTAAAAATTATAACAACTAAACATAGCATCCAGTCATATCTCTAAGATATGAAAAATATAACCATACAAATCACTATAACTAGTATTTTAAGCATATCACATATGCATGAAGTTCTAATAACACGCATGAATACAAAATACTCTTTTCACAGTTTTTCTTCCTGGGACATTACAGTGACACTCCTACATGCCATAAGAGTACCCTATTGAATAGGAAGAGAGGGTCTATGAATCATACTTTCTCTTATGACTGGACGGCTTAGTGATGAACCTCAATTAGGGTACTAAGCTACAAAAATAATTCTATACATACATCATGTATTTTATATTTAAAACATATCTCTAAGACATGTGAGGATTTGGATGTTCAATCGGGTTCAACCCTTGACCCGACTTGAACCAAACCAAAAATTCATATTTGATCATAATCAAGATAACATTCTAACCTTTGATTATATAGATCAAGGTAGACTCTGATACCACTATTGGATTTCGATGGTGCAGCGGAAGGATTAGGTGTTTAAAATTTTTATTCAAAACATCCGATGCACCAGAAACCCTAATGCCCAAAAACCCTTGACTACAATAATCAAAGTATAATAAATATAAATTAGGATAAAAGAAATATCTGTAGCGCTAGTTCTAATTTCTACAAAATATCCAAGTATCTGCCCTCCAATGGTGAACCACACAGAAACTAAACCAAGGATAGCACTCCTTCTTTACCTTACTTCAAGAGTTCTAGCCACTTGAACTCGACTAGCCTCATATCGATCAGATTTCTTCAAGAAACTGACTCTACCCTCTCAGAACTTCCTTTGAACTTCTGATCCTTCTTCTTTAGGACTCTCACAACTCTTGTTAGGACCAGATAAGGCTTTGTCTTAAATCCCAAAGCCTTGTCCTAAAACTAAGATAGGTTGTAAGAAAGAAGGGAGAGCAATAGAGACAAAATTGAAAACTCTTTCTAAATACATCAGATACCCAGTGCCCCAGCTAATTTATAACCACTAGAGAGATACAAAAAGAGAGGGATGCACCTCATCCAAGAGGCCTATCTGATTTGATTATTAGAGATAAGAGTTCCTTCAAACAGAAGGACTCTTATCAATGATACGTCGATCAACACCCTAATATGTGCGTGCCATCAGAGAAAGAATGTTTATATATCCCTTCTCAAACTAAAAAAATCCTCAAAAATCCATGTAGATAGAGGATTCAATTTTAATTCCATAACATATAATGAGTGGATAAAAATTCTCACAAATAGATGTGTTCTCACATCCTTCCATGCAAAGTTTGATCACCATGCATGTAGGCATGAGGAGGAAATTATAGCATCCATTTGGCATCCAGATAAGTTTGAAAAAATTCCAAATAAATTATCAAAAATAGCTTGTCAAATGTGAAACATTATCACATAAACTAATTCCATTTTAAAAGCATTTGATGAGGAGAAGGACTCTCCAAATCTCAAAGATATGCGATGCTTTTGCACATGTGCGAGACATCCTTTCTTTTTTCAATTATCTCTACTCCAAAAATTCTAGAAAAATATATCTCATACTTTGAGATATGCACCAGAGGATGGAAGGTGATATGGACTATCACACGTATCTTAATCCCATGTTAGAAGGACTCTTTTCTTCTGCCCATGCCAATACTTGTATGCAGAACCTGTTTTACGCCAAGAGTCCTTCACAACTTAGACTCTTCATAATTGATGTTAAAATGAGATGTGGTGCCCCAATTTAGACTGCTTCTAGGTGGCATGACTTGACCCAAATGTCCATCAAATTAGGCTAGCTAATTAGCAAGGGATGAGATCAAATTGATCTCCAAAGGAGCAAGGGTTCCACACGTGCTAGCATGCTTACCAGAGCCCTGATTAAATGCAAAATTCCAATCAACCTTTTTCAAAAGGGTCCTTGGCCATTTTTTATATGTGTGTGACACATTAGGTTTCATATTTAGCTAGCAATAGATCTGGATATAAGTTGATCAGATTTGATTAAATTTCAATCTAATCGATTTAGGTCCAATCGAGCTAACCCGAGCTCCACAATTAGAATCCTTTCTAATTAGCAATCGAATTAAACCCTTTAATTTGATAAAAAATTTATAAGTTAAAATTAATATCTAAAAATATATCATGACTATCTAAAAGATATAAAATTTGATAAAAATATCAAATATATCTTTCAGTGATAAGTTACCATGCAATTCAGTCCTTCGATCATCTCTGCACCCTGAATATGTTCATGAGTATGGAATTATGTCAAACTCAAACACATATTCATATTGATTCTCAATTAACCAATGATGACTCCAATGAAGAAGCATTAGAAACTCTTTCTAATCTTCTTCCTGCTTTTGGCCAAAAGACTTTTTTCGAGTCATCTAAGATTGAGAATACACAGGATGCGATCTCCTCTTACTAGGAGTGATCAATTTTATGTTGACCTACTCACAACCTCTATACACACTCCATCATATCCAGAACACTCCGTACATATCTTAATGCCATGCCTGGGTATAAACCAAAATATGGATTCATGTGCACAAGATTCCATAGTAATCTCAGGTTTAAGGATCACTTGCACAACTCCTACTTAGAGAACCATCTTTGATATGCAAATAAGACTTCCATAAGATGTTCTCTTTCATTGAGTCAATTCAGTGGACTCATTTTCCAATGAGCACCCACATCCTTATATTAGTGTTCCACACAAGTGGCTAGTGAGATCTTCCACCCTCTCCATCGAGCATATATAGGATGTGCCAGTCTATCCAAAATATTGATTCCTGACTTAATGCTCCTACAATTAGAAATGTATAAGATTAGGGATTTAGATCTCACTAGCATGACCTGTTCATGTCTCCTAAAATTATTACCCTAATCTTTGGGGTTCATCATAATCTTAGACATAATAAGATGTAGCTAATATGATGAATCAATACCTCAAATAATAAATATCATTTCATGAGTTAGAAAATTATAAAGAAAAGTTCCATCGCAATACCCTTGCAATTGGCTTATGGGGCACTCATCTTTCATACCCTAGAAGCCAATCTTGGCTGACACATACTTTTCTATAGGGCATGTTTTGTACTTATTGAGCAGTCTTAATAACCAATCATATTTATGTATCTATGATTTATCTTAAAAATTAATAAAAATAATTTTTTATATTCTCAAGGTATTGAGAATTTGAGACATATATCATTAATGATTAATTTCTAAATGCTCCCGATTGAAAGATCATCACGGAGGACAGTGATCAATCCATTCAAGATCAGTGCATGGATCACCTTCATTTAGGGCAGATGAGTCTCGAGTCTGCGATGTGTAGACACCAGGATGAGAGTGTAGATGGTTGTTATAGAACAACTTGTACTAAACATGACTAACATGAGAAACCACTTGGATATCTACTCACTCGTCAATAGTCTTCTTGATGCTGTAGTGGTGTGATTGATCCTTTGACCTATAGTGTATTGACTACTCGCAGAGCTATATAGTTTGACTACACATTCTCTTGGTCCCCAGCTATATGGGTCCTTACTGTGTATGTTGGCTATATAGGTTCAGGTTCGCTGTTTGGAGTAGGATACACCTAGATAGAATCTATTGATCTTGGTAGAAAAGAAGAAGTCTTATGTAATTTATAAGATTGAGTTCAGAAAAATCTCTGGCCAGAGTAAGTGTGAATATTAGAAAAGAATTTTTATGAGATTCACAAATGAACTCGAGTCGAGCCAATCTAACATATGACTGACGATGGAGATTGACGAGTTCTCCATGACCTCCATCAAGTCGGAACTCACGATAGAGAGATTGTATCACATGATAACTGCACCTAGGGGTTCATTTTTTTATTCAACTGGGTTGCCACTATATGTTGCTAGACGTCACTGGTGGATCGTGAGAATTCACTAAGATCATTTTTAGATCAACGATCTTTGTTGAGGTGAGTTAGAATTGTTCTAGCCCATCGAAAAGAGTTTCGATGATACTATAATAAAGATCATGTTATATCTCACTACCAGATAGAATAGAACCTGAGAGGTCACACATAAAAGAAGTATGACTTAGATCATATTCAAATCATCAATCGGATTGATAGTTTGAATATTAGAAACTACTAATTTATAAGCATTACAGTTTCGACAGCAGCTAATTGTTAGCGCAGGGACTTAATTATAAATATTATAATTTTTTGAAGATTGATTAAATTATGAATTAATTTTTAATTAATTTAAATCAAATTTAATTTAATTATACTTAATTTAATTTAATATTAATTGGATTCAATTATCTAAATCAAATTTGGATTTCAAGCCTGATTGGATCAGGCTTGACAGCCTTTTCAAATTCAGCTCATTTCGGACTCGATTTTAACCTGATTGAGGCTCTATTTGAACCAGATGAATCTTGATTTGGAAAGTCCTGGTCTTCTAAAATCCTTTTTCTAGAAATCACAAAAATAAGAGGAGAGAGCATGTGGAAACATGCCCCCTTTTTGTTTTCGCGTGTGTGAAGGAGAGGGGGCGCCAATAGGTGGCGCCCCACCTTATCTGGGAGTCTCTCTCATCCATTTTTTTTTTTGAATATGATTTAAAATTGGATAGAAATTATCTATTTGGGCATGTAAGGAATTATTTTTTGCAACAAAATAAATTGGAGAAAGTGGGTGTGCACCAATTGTGCGTGTGAAATCTTTCCTCCTTTCTTTCTTACATCCAACGCCCATCTTATCTTTGATTTTGGTTTGAATGGATAAGATCAAAAGAGATAAGATCTTTAAGGGTGTGATGAAGTGGTTGAGATGGTAAGGAGAAAGTTTGTATGCGACAAAAAATTTTTTGGGCATGAAGAGTCTTTGATGTGAAGAAGGATGTAAGGTGCTTTCTTTCTTACATCAAGAAACTTCTTCTCAATGCCTCTTTCTTCCTTCTCCCCATCATCTAATGTCCAGATCTAATAGAGATTAGATCTAAGAAGAGAAAAGAGAGAGAAGAAGAGAAGAAGAAGGGTTTTCTTCTCTTCATGATGATCTAGTTCAGATCCCGTCGGATCTGCGTAAAAGAGTTTGCGCAGCAATCTCCTTCTTCAAGATCTTGAAGAAGAGATCTAGATCCAAGGATGAGGAGCGAGATCTGCAAGGTACTAACACATCGATGATCTTGGTGCTCTAATCAAGTGACTTGTGAGGATACCAGCAGAGGTCGGGTGCATGCACGGCTACGATCAGAATCTAAGACATCCGTAGGATCTGAGGTATGGAGATCTGATCTCTGTTTGTTTTTCTAACAGTTCATTTTTTTATTTTAGATTTCAGATCATGGTTATATGTTTGTATCAAGATCTTTACTATAATTTTGAGATCTAATCTGGTATGTGAATAAATTAAAATTATTTTAATTTATTTATTTTTACTGCATAGATGTCTAGAAAAGTTTTGTACTATACGTACGAAATCATAGCGGATTTCTAAGAGTGGTATCAGAGCATAGGTTTTGATACGAATATAAAACTCCTTCAGATCTGATATCTGATTTGTAAAAATTAGATTTGAAGGTTAATAAGATGATCACATCATTCTTAAATAAGGTTGCCCTGACATAATCTTTGTTATACTGAACGATTGTCCTAGAACGACATAGAACATCGATTAAGGTTAGATCTGATTTTTCTACATGCTGTAATATGATTACATATTTATTTTAGATCTAAAATTATTTCAAATATGAAATAAATCATGAATTATTCAGATCTAAAATTGATTTAGATCTAAATATTTTGATTAGGGTGTAATTTAGATCTAGTATGTTTGCTGAAATTCTTTCTACATACATAGATTCAATATTATTATTCATATATTTGATATGTGAAAGATAATTAGATCTAATTTTTAATTGATTACATATATGATATGTTAGATTAAATTCTTAATAGCTTAGTAATTGAATTGGGATAGTCACCATGCCCATCCAGTCATAAGATGATGAAGGGATTAAAGTCCCTCTCTCACCTATTCGATGGGTTCTCTCTTATGACGTGTAGGAGTACCGATTGTAATATTTCCTATGAAGATGAACAGTAAACAAAAAATTATACGTGTGATATATTTTAATTTAAATCAGATTATGCATGTATTTTTATGTGTTTTAGATCATAAAATGTTATATTTAAGATATTGTTTAACACTCGATCTAAAACTTAATTTCTGCAAAATCTTAGATTCAAAACCCTAGGCTTGTTTGCATGAGAGCATGAAACTGTGATTGGTGTGCTTGTGGAGTCGACTCAATTCTCGATTGGATCTACTCGAGTGCTTAGTGAGTTGACTTATTTTGTTGGAGTCGACTCAAGATCCTGGTAGGTTAGCTCATTTGCAAATGAGCCGACTCAATTATGCAGGCTAAGTCTAAAGGTTTATATTTATCTCAATGTGTGCCGACTCATTGTGACAAATTGATTCATATACCAGGATGAATCGATTCGATTATGCAAACAATCATATTATATGCGATACAATATAAATGGTTTAGATTAGAAAATATTTCAAGATCTAAATCCAAATCCATGTACATAATGTATTTAATTGAGAATTAAGATTTAAAATTATAAGATCTAAAATTATGAATTTAAGATCTAAATTTTAATGCATAAAATATGGGCTTTCAGGTATAGGTTGAACAAATTAGATTTAGAGACTAAACTACAACTAGAGTCGTTGATTAGATCAGGTTAGAATCTTTTTCGATTTTGAGCAGTTGATCGAACCTAATCAAGAGTTGATTAAGATTAAATCAAAGGGGCTTAAAACTGAATTTAATTGTGGTTGGTCAAATTGATTCACATGTGATGTGAATTGATTAAGTCAAGATCGAATTTGGCTCAGTAGTTCGATCTCGGATCTATAGGTTAACCTAATTAATTTTAATCAACTAATTTGATGTCTAAGAAAAGTATTAGATGGTGGTTATTTAATTGATTTCGTTGTCTAATCTAGCCAATTTGTTAGTGTCTAAAAAAAATAATAGGGGGACCCCCACTAATCTTTACTTACCTAACCATCTTGAGAGATTATGTTTTGTATAAGGTTACTTGTTGATCTGAGTTCACCCATGCCGATTAGGTTTGTCAGACATGAAATATGCTGGCCTAAATCATACTAGTCACTATATCAGATGTATGTGACTAATTAGAAGAAATCTGAACCCAAATCTCCTCACTGAATATTAAGTCTACTGATCTTCCATCGTTGTAGAGATGCGGGTGCCTTTTCCGACGTTGATCATTCTCAGCTGGTTATAGTGGTTTAATTACATCGGGAAAGCACAACTACTCTAATAGCATCAGATGTCCTAAGGTAAAGATGGAGTTGGACCCAATAACTATTAGGTGAGGGACTCAATGATGGCTTTGCACTCGCTGGTGAACGGTGCGTTTATCTTAACTAAAGAATATACCAATAACTGTTAGATGAGGCCATAGGACTAAGAGACCAAGTCACTACAACATGCTTGGAGAAGCATGTAGACAAAGAGTTATCCATGCATTGATATACATGTCATCAATAAATATTAGGTGAGGTACCATACATCGATGGGACCGCAGCAACTACTAGAACCATTTATCATGTTAGAGTTTTCATTTCTCCACCCAAAGAGTGTGAGAGACTCAAAAAATTAGTGAAAGCCTTTTGTTTATTTTTAAAGTCTCTAGAATAAACTATTACAAGTACAATCATCTAATTAAATCTTTACTCTCTATGATCAATTCCTTCAGCTTCTAATATTCTAGCTCGAATCCTAGATATCTACCACTTAACCAAAATCGATTATATATTCTGGCTCAAAAATCTAAAAATAGTTCTTAACTTTTAAAAATTAAGCCATGTTCTTGATCAGATTAACCTAATGTCATTAGCTTGTCCAATCCATAGTCAACGAGCTATACTTGATAAATAATTGGACATTGATAATTAGATTAAATGCTATAAATTGGATTCCATAGTCGATGAGATCCAATATATGCATAAGGACATATAGACTGAAAGAAAAGTGCCTTATAAGCCAATCGTAAGTGTGTTGCGATGGGACTTTCTTTAAAATTTTTCAACTCATGAAATGATATTTATTATTTGAGACATTGATTCATCATATTAGCTACATCTTAATATGTCTAAGATTATGATGAACCCCAAAGATTAGGATAATAGTTTTAGGAGACATGAATGGGTCATGCTAGTGAGATCTAAAATTCTAAAATCCTAATCATAAATATTTCTGGTCGTACGAGCATTGAGTCGGAGATCAATATTTCGGATAGACTGGTACATCCTATGTATGTTCAATGAAGAGGGTGGCAGATCTCACTAGCCACTTGTGTGAGACACTAATACAAGGATGTGGGTGCTCATTTGATAAATGAGTCTACTGAATTGACTCAATGAAAGAGAACATCTTATAGAAGCCTTATTTACATGTCAAAGATGGTTCTCTAAGTGAAAGTTGTGCAAGCGATCCTTAGACCTGAGACCACCATGAAATCTTGTGCACATGAACCCATATTTTGGCTCATACCTAGGCATGGCATTAAGACATGTATGGGATATTCTGGATATGGTGGAGTGTGTATGGAGGTTGTGAGTAGGTCAATATGGAATCAATCACTCCTAATAAGAGAAGATCGCATCCTGCGTATTCTCAATCCTAGATGACTCGAGAAAAGTCTTTTGGCCAAAAGCAGGAAAAAAATTAGAAAGAGTTTCTAATGCTTCTTCATTGAAGTCATTATTAGTTAATTGAGAATCGATATGAATATATGTTTGAGTTTGACATAATTCCATACTCATGAACATATTCAGGATGCAAGGATGATCGAAAGATTCAATTGCACGATAATTTGTCACTGATGGGTATATTTAGTATTTTCATCAAATTTTATATCTTTTGGGTAGTCATGATACATTGCTAGATATCAATCTTGACTTGTAGATTTTTGATTGAATTAAAAAATTTAATTCGATTGCCAATTAGAAAGGATTCTAATTGTTGAGCTCGGGTTAGCTCGATTGGATCTAAATCGATTAGATTGAAATCTAATCAAATTTGATCAACTTATACCCAGACCTACTACCAGCTAGATGTGGAACCCAATGAGTCACACATATATAGAAATTGGCCAAGGACCCTTTTGAAAAAGGTTGATTGGAATTTTGGATTCAATCAGGGTTCCGATAAGCATGCTAGCACGTGTGGAAATCCTTGCTCCTTTGGAGACTAATTTGGTCCCATCAACTGCTAATTAGCTAGCCTAATTTGATAGATATTTGGATCAGGATATGTCAGCTAGAAGCAGCCCAAATTGGGGTACCACATCCCATGTTAACACTAATTATGAAGAGTCCAAGTTGTGGTGGACTCTTGGTGCAAAATAGGTTCTGCGTACAAGTGTTGGCATGGGCAGAAGAAAATATATTATTTTTCATAGGATTAAAATTATGTGTAATAGCTCATATCACCCTCCATCCTCTGGTACACATATCAAAATATGAGATATATTTTTTCTAAAATTTTTGAGGAAGAGAAAAAAATTGGAAAAAGAAGGATGTCTCGCACCCATGCGCAGAAGTTTTGCATCTCTCCATGATTTTGAGAGTTCTTCTCTCTATCAAATGCTTTTAGATTAGAATAATTTTTGGTGATAACGTTCTACATTTGATAGGCTATGTTTGATAATTTTTTTAGAATTTTTCCAGACTTATCTGGATGTCAAACGGATGCCATAATTTGGTCCTAATGCTTGCGCACGTGGTGATCAGTACTTGCTTGAAGAGGTGCAAGGATAGCATCCTTCCATGAGAATTTTATCACTATTTTTAATTTTCTAAAATTTAGATTGAATCCCCAATCTACATAGATTTTTGAGAATTTTTTTGATTTGAGAAGGGATGTGAAAACATCCCTTCTTTGGTTGCATGTGCGCAGACTAGGGTGCTGATCGACGTATCATGGATAAGAGTCCTTCTGCTTGAAGGAACTCTTATCTCTGATAATCAGATCAGATATGCCTTTTGGATAAGGCATGTTCCTCTCTTTTGGCATCCCTCTAGTGGCTATAAATAGGCCGGGGTGCTGGGTGTCTGAGGAATCAAAGAGGGGTTTCCAATTTCTCTCCTGTTTCTCTCTTTTCTTTCTTACAACCTATCTTAGTTTTAGGACAAGGCTTTGGGATTTAAGACAAGGCTTTGGGATTTAAGACAAGGCTTTGGAATTTAAAACAAAGCATTATCTGATCCTAACAAGGATTGTAAGGGTCCTAAAGAAGAAAAATTAAAAGTTCAGAGGAGCTTCTAAGAGGGTGAGGTCAGGTTCTTGAAGAAACTTGACCGATACGATGCTAGTCAAGTTCTAGGGGCTAGAACTCTTGAAGCAAGTTGAAGAAGGAGCACTGTCTTTGATTCAATTTCCGTGTGGATCATCATTGGAGGGCGAACACTTGGATGCCTTGTAAAAATTGAGATTAGTGCTACAGGTATTCTTCTTATCTTAATTTATATTTATTATGCTTTGATTATTATAGTCAAGAATTTCTGGACATTAGGGCTTCCGGTGCATTGGGTGTTTTGAATGAAAATTTTAAACACCTAACCCTTCTGCTGTACCACCAGAACCCAACAGTGGTATCACAGTCTATCTTGATTTATGTAATTAAATATTAAATTATTATCTTGATTGTGATCAAGCATGAGTTTTTGGTTTGGTTCAAGTCGGGTCAAGGGTTGAACCCGATTGAACATCCAAACCCTATCATATCTTAGAGATATATTTTAAATATAAAATGCATGATATATGTGTAGAATTTTTTTAATAGCTTAGTACTCTAATTGGAGTTCATCACCAGGCCATCCGATCATAAGGGCAAGTAGGGTTCAGAGACCCTCTCTTCCTATTCAATAGGGTACTCTTATGGCGTGTAGGGATGCCACTATGATGTTCCAAGAAGAAGAACCGTGAAAAGAGTATTTTATATTCATGCATGTTATTAGAACTTCATGCATATATGATATGCTTGAGATGTTTAGTTATAATCATATTGTATGATTCTGCTTCCATATCTTAGAGATATGATAAGATGCCATAATTAGTTGTTATGATTATTAAGATACAACTATTATAGTGCATTCTTGTGATAGATTGAATTAGGATGTGTTTGAGATCATTAAAGCCCTCATAAAAATCATATTAAGTCATAGTATTGTGAACCAGAAGCTGACCTATTTTCTTGAATCGATTAATTAATTGGTGTCTAAGGAGTGTTTCAAGTGTGGTGGTTATTTAATTGGTTCCGTTGCTAATCTGGCCAATTTTATTGGTGTCTAAGAAAAGCAATAGGAGGACCTCCACCAATCTTAACACTTTCCTGAACAATTAGATTAGTTCGAATCTTGAATGAAGATAGCTTAGTATTTTAAACACTACTAAGGGCCTTCCTTTATGCTAGGTTAATGTTACATCATGAACTATGGCTAGTTTGTTGTGTTACCATAAGGCTTGTCATAAGGATTGATATAACATTATCCTAGTGCATAAAAGATGCTTACAATAATTTTAGATATACTACTTTGTTGTGCTAATACAAGGGCAATTATATTCGATTTTGACTGTATTGAAATGAAGGGTCTTACTTAACTAAAATATTATAGCTTGTTGTGTTAACACAAGGTTAATAATATTTTAGAGGTCAAGATAAAATATTGAGAATTGCATGAGATGTAATTGAAAAGAGTTTTCTACCTATGAACTCATAAAGATTTATTGTGTTAACACAAGATCATTATGAGGAATTAGGATCTCAATTCCACTAAGATAAATATAAAATATATCTCATTTACCATAGGAGAGGGCTATGGTATCTGATAAAATAGTGAGAGACATAACTAGTTTTAAAAGTTCTTGTCTAGTTATGCATGTCAAACATGAGTAGTCTGCTTATACTATTATTTTATGTAGATTTAAGTCTATATTATGGCTTCTTTATTTTCACCCCTTGATATAATAAATAAAACTATGTTGATCGATACAACTATGTGGATTAGTTGAGGAACTTATAAATTAGGTTTATATCAGAAAAGAACTCCGATATTCTGAATATTTCTGATCCTAGTTTGGTCAGTAATAATGAGAAGATAATGATGTCCGTATGGATATTATTTATGATAAATTTAAAAATTAAGAATATAATTGCAAGAATAATCTTGTAAGATTGAAGTAGGGTGCAAGTGTAATACCAAAAGGTGTGTATATGATACAAACCTATTTTTATTAAGTGATTCAGCATCTGATATTTAGATATTGGATACCATCAATGAATCATACTTTTATAGTTCGTTACTGCAACTATAGAATATCAAAGATCTAAAAAAAGATAACCTCAAGCTTTATGGTGCAAGTGGAGAGTCCATTAGCACAGAGACTGTGGAAACCTGTATGCTTGATTTACCTTCGGATAAAATTTTAGAATTAAAAGACTGTTATTACATGCTAAAGGTCATTAGAAATATTATTTCTATACCTTTGTTATTAAAATAAGGTTATGAAATAAAGCTAATGGAAAATGGATACTCCATTTTTTTCTAATAAATTTTATGGCAGTGGTTATATTGATAACAATCTTTTAATTCTTGCACTCAATAAAATATTTTTCATATTGAAAGAAATATAAAAAAAAAGAGAAAAAATATGAATATCACATATCTCTGGTATTGTCGCTTTGGTCATATTAGTGAGTCAAGGATAAACAAGTTATACAAAAAAGAATTCTTTGACCTAAATGATTATTAATTATTGAGAACTTATAAATCTTGTCTCATGGATAAGATGACCAAGACTCTATTTTTTGGATATGAAGAGAGGACAAGTGAGTTGTTAGCTCTAGTACATATAGATGTATATGGACCAATAACAACTCAGGCCAAAAGAAGATACTCCGATTTTTACAGATGATTTATTAAGGTTTAGATATGTGTATCTTATGAAACATAAATTCGAAGCTTTTGATAAGTTCAAGGAGTACTAAGGTATGGTTGAGAAATAAACTGAAAAAAAATATCAGACTTCTTCAATCTGATCGAGGAGGAGAATACTTATCCATTGAATTTCTTGATCATCTTAAAAGTAAAGGTATTCTCTCTGAATGGATCCCTCTTAATACACCTCAGTTAAATGGTGTAGCAATAAGAAAAAATCGTACTGTGATGGATATGATATGGTCCATGATATGCTTCATTGATCTCCCAATGTCTTTCTAGGGATAATGCCCTAGAGACTGCCACATATATATTAAACAGAATGCCTTCAAAGTCTGTTGCAAGCACTCCATATGAGATATGAAATAGAAGGAAGCCTAATCTTAAACATCTTAAGACTTTGGGCAGTCTCACTTATATCAAAAATATTTTTGGACATAAGCTTAATGCTAGATCAGACAAGTATAGGTTTATAGAGTATCTTAATGAAATTAATAGATATTATTTCAACCACCCTACTGAACAAAAGGTGTTTGTTAGTAGGCATGCCACTTTCTTGAAACATGAATTTATCCAAGAAGGAGGTAGTGGAAGGAATATTAAATTTATGAAAGTTCATGATCTACAAATCGATCTAGAAATACTAGTGGTTGGACCACAAGAAGATCTTCAATCAAAAGTATCCAAGGATGAAGTACATCCACTATACATACCTCCTCTCTGAAGGTCAGATAGAGTGCATCAAGCATCTCTGAGATATAATTTTGTCATTGAGAATAACAATTCTATCAACATCATTTAGAATGTTGATCCACTGACCTATTCGGAAGCTGTCATAAATAGAGACTCAAACAGATAACTAAAAGCTATGAAATCTGAGATGGACTCGATAAATACCAGCCAAGTGTAGACCTTGGTTGATGCACCTGAGGGTGTGACCCCAATAGGGTGCAAGTGGAACTTCAAAAGGAAGATCATAGTAGATGGCCAAGTAAAAACCTACAAAGCTAGGTTAGTGGCAAAGGGTTTCAGTCAAAGGCAAGGAATTGATTATGATGAAACCTTCTTATTAGTGGCTATACTTAAGTCCATCTGAATTTTGCTTGCTATAGCAGCATACTACGATTATGAAATCTGATAGATGGATGTCAAGATCGATTTTCAATAGTAATCTAGAGGAAGAGGTCTATATGACTCTGTAAGAGAAATTTATCTCAAGTGGGAGAGCAAATCAAGTATGCAGGCTAACGAGATCCATCTATGGATCGAAGTAGATTTTGAAGAGCTGGAATATCCGATTTGATATGACAGTCAAAGAGTTTGGCTTTATCAAAAATATGGATGAATCATGTGTATATAAGAAGACAAGTAGGAGTGTTATTGTCTTCTTGGTTCTGTATGTCGGTGACGTACTGCTCATTGGAAATGATATCCCAATGATGCAATCAGTCAAAACTTGGCTATCAAATAAGTTTTCTATAAAAGACTAGGGTGAAGCATCCTATATACTGGGTATAAAGATCTATAGAGATAGATCTAAAAGGATGTTAGGCTTATCCCAGTCACAGTACATAGACTTCATATTAAAGAGATTTAATATGGAGGCAAGTAAGAAAGATTACTTGTCTGTAAGTTATGGTATACGTTTCTCTAAAAAAATATATCTTAAAGACACCAGAAGAGAGGAAAAGGATGAATGAAATCTCTTATGCTTCGGCTGTGGGATCAATTATGTATGCCATGCTATGTACCAAGCCTGATGTAGCTTATGCTTTGGGCATAGCTAGTAGATTTCAGGCTGATCTAAGGAAGGTTCATTGAAAAGCAGATGATAGTAAGTCAATATTAGGGTATATATTTATCCTAATCAATGGGGCAGTGAGTTGGAAGAGTTCCAAACAGCAGATAGTAGCTGACTCAACTACTGAGCCAGAGTATGTTGCTACTAGTGAAGCCATTAATGAAGCTATCTGGATGAAGAAACTCATCATGGATTTAAGAGTCATTCCTAAGATTGAAGGACCGGTGTCACTCTATTTTCATAACACTGGGACCGTTATTCAAAATAAGGAACCTAGGTCTCATTATAGATCCAAGCACATTCTCAGACGTTTTCATCTCGTTCAAGATAAGATGTTGTCTTTGAATGAGTAGACAGAAAGAACAATATAGCATATCTATTCATTAAGGCCATACCACAGTAGCTATATGATTGCCATCTTAATTGTATGAGATACAAAGGCGATTGGCTTTAGTGCAAGTGGGAGATTGAAAGAAGAGTGTCCTATAAGCCAATCGTAAGCATGTTGCGATGGAACTTTCTTTAAAATTTTTTAACTCATGAAACGACATTTATTATTTGAGATATTGATTCATCATATTAGCTGCATCTTAATATGTCTAAGATTATGATGAACCCTAAAGATTAGGTTAATGATTTTAGAAGACATGAATGGGTCATGCTAGTGAGACCTAAAATTCTAAAATCCTAATCTTAAATATTTCTGATCGTAGGAGCATTGAGTCAGAGATCAATATTTCGGATAGACTGGTACATCCTATGTATGCTCAATAGAGAGGGTGGCAGATCTCACTAGCCACTTGTGTAAGACACTAATACAAGGATGTGGGTGCTCATTTGAGAAATGAGTCTACTGAATTGACTCGATGAAAGAGAACATCTTATGGAAGCCTTATTTGCATGTCAAAGATGGTTCTCTAAGTGGGAGTTGTGCAAGTGATCCTTCGACCTGAGACCACCATAGAATCTTGTGCAGATGAACCCATATTTTGGTTCATACCCAAGCATGGCATTAAGATATATATGGGATGTTCTAGATATGGTGGAGTGTGTATGGAGGTTGTGAGTAGGTCAACATGGAATCAATCACTCCTAATAAGAGGAGATCGCATCCTGTGTATTCTCAATCCTAGATGACTCGAGAAAAGTCTTTTGGCCAAAAGCAAGAAAGAGATTAGAAAGAGTTTCTAATGCTTCTTCATTGGAGTCATTATTAATTAATTGAGAATCAATATGAATATATGTTTGAGTTTGACATAATTCCATACTCATGAACATATTCAGGGTGCAAGGATGATCAAAAGATTCAATTGCACGGTAATTTGCCACTGAAGGATATATTTGGTATTTTTATCAAATTTTATATCTTCTGGATAGTCATGATATATTGCTAGATGTTAATATTGACTTGTAAATTTTTGATTGAATTAAAGAGTTTAATTCGATTGCCAATTAGAAAGGATTCTAATTGTTGAGCTCGGGTTAGCTCGATTGGATCTAAATCGATTAGATTGAAATCTAATCAAATTTGATCAACTTATACCCAGACCTACTACCAGCTAGATGTGGAACCTAATGGGTTATACATATATAGAAATTGGCCAAGGATCCTTTTGAAAAAGATTGATTGGAATTTTGGATTCAATCAGGATTCCGATAAGCATGCTAGCACGTGTGGAAACCCTTGCTCCTTTGGAGACCAATTTGGTGCCATCCCTTGCTAATTAGCTAGCCCAATTTGGTAGATATTTGGGCTAGGATATGTCACCTGGAAGCAGTCTAAATTGGGGCACTACATCCCATGTTAACACCAATTATGAAGAGTCCAAGTTGTGGTGGACTCTTGGTGCAAAACAGGTTCTGCGTACAAGTGTTGGTGTGGGCAAAAGAAAAAAATATTATTTTTTGTGGGATTAAATTATGTGTGATAGGTCACATCACCCCATCCTCTGGTACATATCTCAAAATATTAGATATATTTTTTCTGAAATTTTTGAGGAAGAGAAAAATATTAGAAAAAGAAGGATGTCTCGCACACGTGCGCAGAAGTGTCACATCTCTCTATGATTTCAAGAGTCCTTCTCCCTATCAAATGCTTTTATATTAGAAAAATTTTTAGTGATAATATTCCACATTTGATATTCTACGTTTGATAATTTTTTTAGAATTTTTTTAGACTTATCTGGATGCGAAACGGATGCCATAAGTTGGTCCTGATGCTTGCATGCATGGTGATCAGCACTTGCATGAAGAGGTGCAAGGATAGCATCCGTCTGTGAGAATTTTATCACTATTTTTAATTTTCTAGAATTTAGATTGAATTTTCAATCCACATGGATTTTTGAGGATTTTTTTGATTTGAGAAGAGATATAAAAATATCCCTTCTTTGGTTGCATGCACGCAGACTAGGGTGCTGATCGACGTATCATGGATAACAGTCCTTCTGCTTGAAGGAACTCTTATCTCTGATAATCAGATCAGATATACCTTTTGGATAAGGTATGTCCCTCTCTTTTGGCATTCCTCTGGTGGCTATAAATAGGCTGGGGTGCTGGGTATCCAAGGAATCAAAGAGGGGTTTTCAATTTCTCTCCTGTTGCTCTCTTTTCTTTCTTACAACCTATCTTAGTTTTAGGACAAGGCTTTGGGATTTAAGACAAGGCTTTGGAATTTAAGACAAAGTCTTATCTAGTCCTAACAAGGATTGTAAGGGTCCTAAAGAAGGAGAATCAAAAGTTCAGAGGAGCTTCTAAGAGGGTGAGGTCAGGTTCTTGAAGAAACTTAACCGATACGAGGCTAGTCAAGTTCTAGGGGCTAGAACTCTTAAAGCAAGTTGAAGAAGGAGCACTGTCTTTGGTTCAATTTTCGTGTAGATCACCATTGGAGGGCAGATACTTGGACACCTTGTGAAAATTAGGATTAGCACTACTGGTATTCTTCTTATCCTAATTTATATTTATTATGCTTTGATGATTATAGTCAAGAGTTTCTGGGCATCAGGGCTTTCGGTGCATTAGGTGTTTTGAATGAAAATTTTAAACACCTAACCCTTTCGCTGTGCCCTCAAAAATCTAAAAATAGTTCTTAGCTTTTAGAAATTAAGCCATGTTCTTGATCAGATTAATGCAATGTCATTAGCTTGTCCAATCCATAGTCAACAAGCTATACTTGATAAATGATTGGACATTGATAATTAGGTTAAATGCTATAAATTGGATTCCATAGTCGATGAAATCCAATATATGCATAAGGACATATCACTGCCAATGACATGTTGATTCATCTACAATAGTTATGAGATGATCAGAGTCACATAATGCATGAGATGCATGATGGATAGTTTATCCATGATCGATGATCAAGGATATTAAAAAACTTGAAAAGCTTGATATGACTATGCATAAGAAATTGCTAATAGATTTGATCTTGCAATTTCTGATTCATATAGATAATTTATGAAACTATTATATGAATAAATATTATAACACCTTAACTAAATTGGTCGATATGCTGGTAACTAAGGGACCTTGAAAAGTTCAAAAGTACATACCTGGAGAACCTAAAAGAAACATTTGCATACCTTCGATAGGTATGTCAAATTACTCAAAATTGATCTTATGGTTTTTTCTTTTTCATTAGACTTTAGTGCATATTACGCACTTAATATAAGGTCTAAAGAAGGAAAAAGACTGAGAGAAGGTGAAGTGACTCTTTTGAGTCAGCAATTGTGCAAAAGTTACACTGAGGCTGTGAGCGCCTAATCTCGATGATTATCGTTTGGATTTAATTTTTGTCATTTGCATAGTGTGATGCATTTGTAAAAATTATTTGAGCAAAATAGTGAATGCCATTGGGTCTGAGATCCAAAATCAAATAACCTAAAGTATATAGATGGTTTCTTTAGCTAGGTCATGTATGAGAAGAAATAATCTGTCGACTGGAGAAAATGGATCTTTGGGCTCATTGACTGTTAAGTCATATCTAGTTTGTGAATCATCTCTTTAAAGATTAATGATCAAGCTGTCTTTTATGGGTTAAAGGAATAGGATCACTGAAATACTTATTCTAATACACATACGATGTGCATGGTCCATTTGATGAGCCAGACTAGGAGGTTATCATTACTTCCTCACCTTTACCGATGAGCATCATGGTATAGGTATATATATGAGATACAAATCTAAAGACTTTGAAAGGCTAAAAGAATTTAGATATAAAGTAAAAAAGATAAATCAAAAAAATTTTAAAGGTACTTTGATTAGATCGAAGATGCAATACCAAATTAGAAAATTTATCAAAAATCTAAAGAGAATGGCATAATTTCATGATGGAATTTTTCTTATACACCTTAGCTCAACAGTGTATATGTGAGGGGCGATGGCACTGTATAAGATATAGTCCGATCCATCATGAATGTCACTAATCCAACTATTATTTCTTTAAGAGCAAAATTTAATTTTTAAAATTTAAATTCGATCATTGTAGATTCGATCATGGAAGTCGAGTACATCGCTGCCTCTAAAGCTGCTAAGGAAGTATTCTGATTCAAAAAATTTGTTGTAGAGCTAGGTGTGATGTCATCAGATGCCATTGCACTGCACTGCGATAACAACGGCACCATAGCCCTTGCTAAGAAGCCTAGGTCTCACCAGAAGTTCAAGCATATTGAATGGTGATTCTATGTTATACATGAATATCTCGAGAAGCAGTTCATCGAGGTGCAAAGAGTTGACTCTGCACAAAATATGGTGGATCCACTGACAAAGCCTCTCAGCCAGCAGAAGATAAAAGCCCACTTTGAAAAGATGGGTCTTAGGTTTATGGCCAATTGGCTTTAGGTCAAATGAGAGTTTGTTAGATGTGTGTCCTAGAAAGCCAATTGTTGGCTGACACATTTGTATTTTCAGGGCTTGTATTTGAACTTATAAAACTTTTATTATTAATAAAGGGCATTCTTATTTTCAGTCATATTTATGTGTCCATGATTTGTCCTAAAAATTAACAAAGATGATTTTGCATATTCTCAAGATGTTGAGAATTTGAGACATATACTATTAGTGATTAATTTTCAAATGCTCCTGATCAGAAGATCATCATGGAAGATAATGAGCGATCCAGTTAGATCAGTGCATGATCACCTCCTTTACAGGTAGATGAGTCTCGAGTCTATAGTGTAGTGACACTAAGATGATAATGCAGATAATTGTTAGAGAAGAACTTGCACTAAGTATGACCATTACAAAAAATTATTTGGATGTCTACTCACTCGTCAGTGGTATTCTCGATACTACAGTGGTATGACTAGTCCTTTGACCTGTGGTGCATTGGCTATTTGCAGTGAGGCTGCTATAGTTTTACTACACGACTACCTGGTCCCTAATCATTTGGGTCCTTGCTATGTATGTTGGCTATGATGGGTTTAGGTTCACTGTTAAGAGTACGATGCACTTAGATGAAATCTATTGATCTTAGTATATTGGAAAATATATCCTCAAGCCAATCGGGCGATGATTGTGCTAACTATAATTATATATGAATTGATAAATAATAAAAGTTATTTGATATTTTTTATCACAAGGATACATCTTCTAACGAACTCCTATGTTGTGATGAAGTCTTTAAGACTACTTTGATCGATAAAGGAGGATTTATCACATAGTTCTTAAACTGGCTCGTGACCAAATGGTATGCTATTACTGGGACGATAGTGATATCAAGTGTAGGTGGTTGCGTGCCATATGTATTGGTTGTTCTTGTAACCAAATGGTATAGAGATACTGGTATGACATGCAGGTGAGATGTAGGAGTACATCATTACTGAATGTGATCAACTACGGAGCACCTACTGTCAAGGGTACGTAGCTCACGAAGAGTACGAATATAAGTATCCCTCCGATCTGAGATCACCACGATGACTTGCAAGCAACTCACTTTACTTTAGTGCCAAACTAACTGAGTTTCTAATTCAGTGATGGAAGATTTTTAGATACAATCAAGTACTTATCAAGTCGGTGCGTGAGTCAAGATGGAATTGAACCATCCGAATTAGTAGGAGATATGCATCAGTGTATTTCAATTTAGCAAAACTTGAGCCTGGGTAATCCATGTGATAGATTTGAAAAAGATTAAAATATAATATGGATGACTTATCTAAAATTGATAGTTAAATACTAGATTATTCTCGAGCATTAGGGTCAAAGGGATGAATTATATGGTAACCATATGTCAATAGGTTCTTGAATGTTGCTTCACCATCATTCGACCTATTCAGACATCGGGTCATTATTGCTAGATGGTTACATCGATTGGTTCAGAAAGTTGTTCCTATGCTATTGGCTTTAGTTTGAATCTATGGGGTCACACTCAAAAGAAATTTCTAACTGATCATGTGGCTAATTAACGATTGAGAATCATTCAAGGGCTTAATCGTCAATTCGATTGATGATTAACCTTATGCAAAAGTTATAATAAATTAATTCATCAAGTGTTAGTACATTAATAGAAGATTAATTAATAATTAGATTACTGATTAACTTAATTTGATTGAGCAAAAAGGATTAAATAAAATCTAATTGAATTAGATTCAATTAGGTTTGACCCGATTAGGTTATGAGATGATCTAATCGTTAAGGAAGAATTATCCCTGATTTGATCAGAATTTTGGTTCAATCAATTTCTAATTTGATTAAGATTTGATTAAAAATTTACGTACCTAATTAGATTGAGTTTCATATATGTTATTTGGGCTAAACTAGATCTGATTTGGTTTGGATTCAAATAAGGAAACTTAGAGTCTTTATTGGAATAGGACTCTTCTCCCTGCACCAACCCAGTTTGCACGTCATAAATCTCCACACACAAAATTGTTTTGTATGATATTTTTTTATACAAAAGAGTACTTTCCCTTATCTATCTCACATCCAAATCTGATTTAGTTTTGATAAAAGAAAGATTCTAAAATTAGATTTTAAAATATTTCTTATCAAGAGAATCTGTTCTCATCCAGATCAACCTTTCCACGCCAATAAATTTCTTTCTCCTTATATGTGAGATATTTTGAGAAGATTTTTTATGGAAGATTGAAGAATTTATTTACCATTAAAGAATATAGGAAGGGGCATTCCATTTTTTTTTTTGACATATTTTTGGATGTGGAATTGTGAAGGGAGGTAGAATCTTGTAAGAGTCTAGAATCATTAGGACTCTTCACCCCACCTTCTTACATGCCTATAAAAGGGGCTTTTGTAATTTTTTTTGTGTGTGTAAGATATCATAAGAGATCTTTTCATGTGGTGGAAGTTTGGACATAGTTCATGATGTAAAAATAGGGAGAAGAGTCTTCTCTCTTGGGGTATGCGTAAAAATCTGAATTTCAAGATTTTGATTCTAAGGGTTTGGGAGGAAAAAATAAATTAGAAAAAAATTATTTTCTTCTTCATCTTTCTTCCTCCTCTTCATCTCCTCTAGAAGTCTATCTTCAATCTTTAAAAAAAATTTAGAGATTTGAAGAAAAGATCCAGATCAGTCAAGAAGAAGGTCTTCGCACGAGCTAGCACTCCTGAGAAGACCGATCAGATCGGGGCTTCAAGTGAATTTTTCGTAGAGGTTGGATGCGTGTGCGGCTGTGAGCACCAGCAATGATCTTCTCTATCATATTCTCAATAGCAGTGACCATCGACCCACACTCAGATATCGAGTTCTGAACTCAGATTAGAAGTAGATGTGATCTACTGCTCACATGCATGCATGCTGATTTTATCTTCGGATTATTTCAGATTTTATATGCAATATAACATATCATAGATCCTAGAGTAGGTTGATTTAATAATTAGATCATATGTATATTAGATTAATTTGATTAATCTAATAGTCTTCCACTATAATTTTTTAAAAAAATTTTAAAATACATGCATGAAATCGCCTACGCATCCCAACAGTTGTATTAAAGCCTAGGTTCGTTATGACATGATTTATGTGTATATTAAATCTAAAATTTAATTTTATTTAGATCTGATATATGATATTTTGATCTAAAATTAATTAATGATTGATCGCATAAACTGACATAAAGTTGTCCTACTGTAGGGTTTACCCCTTACAGTGAAAAGGTTATCCTAGTTTGTGCTGATCGTTGATAAAATCTGATTTTATATCATGTATGTGATGTTTATGATCTGATTTAGATATGATCTAAAACTATAATCAATATGATATAATTTAGATTAGATCTAAATTCATACATATATGATATGTGATTAGATTAGATGATCCAATTAGTAAGTATTTGGATTGGATTGATCACCAGGCTATCCGGTCATAGGAGCAAGAAAGATTTAAAGGTCCTCTCTTTCTATTTGATAGGCTGCTCTTATGACGTGTAGAGGTGCCATGTGATTAGTTCCCATGAGAAGAACGTAAAAGGAAGAACTTATTTTTCTATAAAATCTTAGATCTTGAAATTCTAGGTTTGTTGTATGTGATACAAAGTTGTATGAAATATAAGACATTTAATCTACGTGATTAAAATTATTTTAATCATGAAAAAATAAAATCTTGAATCATAAAAAGTTCTAGATATGATCTAAAAGTATGTTATGATTGATTTTATTTTAAAATTATATAAGAATTTTTAGTTCTAAAACTCTTTGAATCATACTTACAAAATTACTGAGCCGATCCAATTTTGAACTGAGTTGACCCAGTCTCCTTGTGCAGCTGGCTCAATGTTGATTGAGTCAATCCAATTTTAAAATAAAAAATTTTTGCATAATATTTATTATAAATTATTTATAAAATAAAAAATTTAAAATTATTTCAAACCATAACCATAACCTAACTTCATGTTGATGCTGAACTTAATTGAGAATTAAGTATAGAATCGATTAGATCTAGAATTATAAATTAAAGATCTAATATCATTCACATAAAATATGAGGGTATGGATTAGCTCAAATCATATCCTCTTAATTGGGTTAGACCTAAAGTTAGAATCAAAGAGTTAATGAATTAATTAAAAAAATTGATTAAATCTAACCAAATATTGAATTAGATTAAATCAAGATTTTTCTGGAACCAATACAATAGTTGTAGATGGTCAAGTTCATATCTTTGATTAGACCAAATGGACCTTGATTATGGCTTAGTGGTTGAACCCGAATCATTAAGTTGGTTCAATCAAAATTAATTAATCAATTGGTGTCTAAAGTAAGTTTGGCATTCCGACCGGTAGTTTTTAATTGAGAGCAGCTTATCTGGCCATTTCGATGGTGTCTAAGATAAGCTTAGTAGACCCTTCTATCAATCTCACTTACCTGACCATTTTGATGAATTATATCTTGATTAGACCGCTAAGCGATTCGAGTTGACTCATGCCATTAAGGTTGATCAGTGTGACTGATCTAGATGCTTTTTCAACTAGTATGATCCTGATCCAATTCAATGACTTTGTAAAGTCAGTGGGAGGATTGTGGTTTACTAATTGATCTCTTCTCTTCTCTAAAATAATTTTTAAATTTTTTAAATTATTAGATCTATAAAATGAGCTAGTTATGGAGATAACTAGATCATAGCCTCTCATTAAGATGAATAATAATGGGTCTATTATTTCTAATTGACATTACAGGTGCCATCCGTCTGATGTTCTCTCTGAATGATAAAATTATTATTCATCATATGATGACTCTGTTATACTATCTGATAATGGTTGGATTGATCAAGCCATACTCGGATCTGACATTCATTAGTTAAAAACACTGAGTAGGTTCATGTTAATAGTTTAACCTAATCAGAACTTTTAGTGGAGGCCATCGCCTACTGAAATAAAATCTGGAGCAGAATTAATTACTAAACATTATTTGAAGAAATAATTGGTTGAGAACCTATCCATAGATACATATGGATTGACCAAGCCATCTTCGGATCTGTATGCAGTTTGTGTAGATTCTAGTACCCATTAAGAAATTAAGGTAATTCCTTGAATTAGAGTTAGAGGCTACCAATTCATATAAAATAGTGAGAGAATTTTTAGACTAAAGTCTAAATCTTTAGGCTTAATCAATTCATAAACATAGAGGTCTTGTGTTTTCTTTTCAGTTATGACTACATGTACGTTGCTCTATTCACTATTTGACAGTGACTAATTTATAGGACCCAACTTTGATAATTGGTATCGAAAGTTGTAAATAGTTCTAAAGCACGAATAGATCCTAAATATGATTATGGATCCAGTACCTGAAGTTTTCACATCCAACACATGTGATGCGATCAAAGGAACTTATCAAAAGTAGCCAAATGATCATATCACCATGTGGTGTTTTTAAGAGCAGCAAAAAATATGAATTTAGTTGTAAATTTGATGATGCTCAGTGAGAGAAAATCCTTCAAATATTGAAGGAGTTCTTTTTGCACCTCTAAAGATGTATCTTCAGTGGGATAATAATTTTTGAGAAAGAAAAAAGAAAAGAAGATATAAAATAGTTGTACTTGGGCTAATGAGTCTGAACTGACAAAAGAGTCTAGGATTAATCTAGTCTAGCAGAGTCCCTTGATCCAAACAGGTAAAGAAAGAGAAATCAGCAAAGGATTGCTGGATAAGATAGTTATATGATAACACCTTATGATTTTTCTATCTGTGATACTACTACCTAGATATTGGATATCAAAAGTCCATGCAAATTATTGTAACGACTTTAGGATAGTAAAAAGATTGAAAATAGCAAGAGCTTCCTGAATATTAGAGTTGGAAGTTATGTTCCAATCCTAATTTTAGGAATCATCGAGCCTATTTTCAATTCTAATAATATCATTTTAGTGATTGTCACTATTGTTTAATGATTTTTGTGATATCATTATGAATGATGTCAAAATCATGTGAACAACTGAGAAATGATATTTATGAATAGTCATAGTCTGTTAGTGTACTATACACAATCAAACAAACTCCTTAAAGTAGATAATGTCATAAAAGCCTACCTTTAACAATTTAAGCTCGATCATTAAACAAGAATAAGATTAATAGGAGATAATTCTTGAAGTCAATGATTATAAATCATTGTCAACCTGTTAATCCTATCTCTTTGGTAAGATGACCAAGTCATTTTTTGCTGAGAAAGATGAATGAGTCAATTATATTCTGAGTCTGATACATACTGATGTATTAAATCTACGAACATATTTATCATAAATTTAGATTATTTAAAATATTCAAATAATTTCATAATAAGATAGAGAAATGAACTGAAAAAAGTATTAAAATTCTTCAATCAGACCAAAGAGGAGAATACCCTTCCGATGAGTTTTTTGATATATCTAGAAGAGAATAAAGATTCTCTCATGTTGGAATCGATTTTGTTAGACATAGTTCAATCCATGATGGGGTTTACAAGTCTGTCAGTCTCCATTTATGGTTATGCTCTTAAGACTATTTGTTATGTTTTGAACTAAATTTTGAATTAATCAATCGCAAAGACTCCATATGAGATATGGACTAGGCATAAGCTGATACTTTCTTATCTTAAGGTTTGGGAGTGTTTGTTTTATGTCAAGTATTTGTAGATAGATTAGCTTAGATCTTGATCCTATATATATTATTTTGTAGGGTACTCTATAGAATCTAGGGGATATAACTTCTACCATACTAAAGAACAAGAGTTGTTCGGTATTCTTTTTAGAAAAAGAGTACCTTGGTGAAGGTACTAATGCCTTTAATATAGAACTTATAAAGTTCGACAGGTAGAAGAACCGACACAATCTAGTGAACTCATAGAACTAAATTTGATTAGATCAAATCCAAAATCCATTGTAGAGGCACCATTAAAGAGATTCAGTAAAGTACCACGTCCGTTAGATAGATACTTTGGTATCTAGTTCTAGGATGTGATCCTGTTGAACTCAATGAGAACAATAAAGATCTGATCACCTACATGGATGCCATGTAGAGGTTCAACTCTGATTAATGGCTTGGAGCCATAGAGTCCAAAATAAAGTCCATAAAGATTAATGGTGTATGGACATTCGTTGATTCATTCAAAAGATAAAACCCATAGAGTGTAAGTGGATCTTCAATAGGATCAGAGAGCACAGACGAGAAGGTGGAGACCTACAAAGCTTGTCTGATTGCCTAAGAATATTGTCAACATTATGGTATTGAGCATAATGAGATATATTTTTTTATAGCAATGCTAAATATTTTAGAGTTGGAACGTAAATTTTGATAAGTGATCAAAATTCCTGATTTCATTGAGAATGAAGAAGAACCTTGCAAATACAAATGGGTTAATAGTTCTATGAGTGTATTTCTTATTTTGTATATGAATAAAATTTTTTTAATCAGGAATGACATTCCTTACATTACAGAAAATAAAGATTTTGCTGTTATTATTTCTCTCCATAAAGGACTTTGATAAAAGCATCTCCCATCCTAGTGATGAATATCTATAGAGACAGATCTAAGGGGTGGCTCGGATTTTCTCAGTCCAACATATATAGGGTGTTTATGAGTAGAATTTATTCTATCACGTACATCATGTATACGATCGGATATGGTATACTCACTAGGATAGTAAGTGGATACTTAAAAGATCCGAGTGAGAATCACTAAAAGGTCATCCTTAAGTATTTGAGAAATACTAAGAATCGGTGACTCGATTATGAAAAATCTGACTCAAAACTTACGGAGTATGACTCTAGTTTTTAGTTAGATATAATAATAGCAAGAACGTATCGGAATACATCTTTATCCTAAATAATAGAGCAATTTGCTGGAAAGGTCCCAAGCAGAAAATATAGCCAAATTCAAATTGTGAGGTAGAATGCATTACAGCATTCGATGCTTGCAAAGAAGCTATACGATTGTATTGGTTCATTAACAAGCTAGGAGTGGCATTCTTCATTAATGGTCCTGCTGTATTGTACAGCACCAGAACCATAGCTCATGCCAAGGAGCCGAAGTCCCATTAGCTTACCAAGCATTCTACTTTGCTACCACCTTATTTAGAAAATCTGTTAAGGTGACGTCAATCTTTAGAAGATCGATAGAGAACTTGATCAATCCATTTACTAAAGCCTCATTATCTAAGATTTTTGAAATGATAAATCAAAGATGGATATATGATACTATACTGATTGACTTTAGTCCAAGTGAGAGTTGTTGGAAAATGTGTCCTAAAGCCAATCATGTGATGATTGTACTAACTATAATTGTATATGAATTGATAAATAATAAAAGTTATTTGATATTTGTCATCACAAGGATATATCTTCTAATGAACTCCTATGTTGTGATGAAGTTCTTAAGACTACTTTGATCGATAAAGGAGGATTTATCGTACAGTCCTTAAACTGGTTCGCGACCAAACAGTATGCTATTACTAGGACGATAGTGATATCAAGTGTAGGTCATTGTATGCAATATGTATTGATTGTCCTTGTAACAAAATGGTATGAAGATACTGGTATGGCATGCAGATGAGATGTAGGAGTATATCATCACGGAACGTGACCAACTGTGGAGCACTCTACTGTCAAGGATAGCTCGCAAAGGGTATGGGTATAAGTGTCCCTCCGACCTGAGATCACCACAGTGACTTACAAGCAACTCACTATACTTTAGTGCCAAACTAACTAAATTTTTAATTCAGTGATGAAAAATTTTTGGGTATAGTCAAGTACTTGTCAAGTGGGTGCATGAGTCAAGATGGAATTGATCCCTCCAAATTAGTAGGAGATATACATTAGTTTATTTCAATTTAACAAAACCTGAGCCTGGATAATCCATGCGATAGATTTGAAAAAAATTAAAATATAATATGGATGGCTTATCTAGGATTGATAGTTAAATCCTAGGTCATCCTCGAGCATTAGAATCAAAGGGAAGAATTATACGGTAACCATACGCCAATAGGTTCTTGAATGTTGCTTCGCCATCATTCGATCTATCCAAATGTCGGATCATCATTGCTAGATAGTTACATCGATTAGTTCAGAAAGTTATTTATGTGCTACTAGCTTAGGTTCGAACCTGTGAGGTTACACTCAAAAAAAATTTCTGACTGATCATGTGGCTGATCAATGATTGAAAATCGTTCAAGGATTTAATCATCAATTCGATTGATGATTAACCTTATGTAAAAATTATAATAAATTAATTTATCAAATATTAATAAATTAATAGAAGATTAATTAATAATTAGATTGCTGGTTAGCTCAATATGATTGAGCAAAGAGGATTAAATAAACTCCAATTGAATTAGATTCAATTAGGTTTGACCCGATTATGTTATGAGATGACCTAATCGTTAAGAGAGAATTATCTTTGATTTGATCAGAACTTTGGTTCAATCAATTTATAATTTGATTAAAATTTAATTAAAAATTTATGAACTTAATTAGATTGGGTTTCATATATGTTATTTGGGCTAAACCAAATATGATTTGGTTTGGATTCAAATAAAGAAACTTGGAGTCCTTATTGGAATAGGACTCTTCTCCCTACACCAATCCAGTTTGCATGCCATATATCTCAACACACAAAATTATTTTATGTGATATTTTTTAACACAAAAGAGTTATTTTTCTTATCTATCTCACATCTAAATTTGATTTAGTTTTGATAAAAGAAAGGTTTTAAAATTAGATTTCAAAATATTCTTTATCAGGAGAATCTATTCTCATCCAGATCAATCTTTCCATGCCAATAAATTTTTTTCTTCTTATATGTGTGATAGTTTGAGGATATTTTTTGTGATAGATTATTTGAAGAATTGATTTATCATAAAAAAATATGAGAAGGGGCGTACCATATTCTTTTGGTATATTTTTAGATATGGAATTTTGAAGGGAGGCAGAATCCTGTAAGAGTCCAGGATCATTAGGACTCTTCACCCTACATCTTTACATGCCTATAAAAGGGGTTTTTATGGTTTCTTTTCTATGTGTAAGATATTAGAAGAGAGCTCTTCATGTGGTGGAAGTTTGGGAATGTTTCATAATGTGAAAAATAGGGAGAAGGGTCCTCTCTCTTGGGGTGTGCGCAAAAATTTGAATTTTAAATTTTTGATTTTAAGGGTTTGGGAGGAGGAAATAAATTAGAGGAAATTATTTTCTTCTTCATATTTTTTTTACCTCTTCATCTCCCCCAGAAGTCCATCTACAACTTCTAAAAAAATTCTAGAGATTTGAAAAAAAGATTCAGATCAGTTAAGAAGAAGGTCTTCACGTGAGCTAGCACTCCTGAGAAGACCGATCAGATCGGGGCTTCGAGTGAATTTTTTGTAGAGGCCAAACATGTGTGCGGCTGTGAGCAACTAGTAAGGACCTTCTCTATCATATTTTTAATAGCGATGATTGTCAACTCATGCTGAGATATCGAGTTCTGAACTTAGATTAGAAGTAGATGTGATCTACTGTTCACAAGCATACATGCTGATTTTACCTTCGGATTATTTTAGATTTTATATGCAACATAACATGTCATAGATCCTAGAGTAGATTGATTTGATGATTAGATCATATGCATATTTGATTAATTTGATAAATCTAATGATCTTCCACTATAATTTTTTAAAAAAATTTTAAAATACATACATGAAATCGCCTATGCATCCCAACACAACTTGCACTGAGCATGACCATTACGAGAAACCATTTAGATGTCTACTCACTCATCAGTAGTATTTCGATGCTATAGTGGTATGACTAGTCTTTTGACCTGTAGTGCATTGGCTATTTGCAGTGAGGTTGCTATAGTTTTACTGCACATCTAATTAGTCCCTAGCCATTCAGATCCTTGCTGTCCATGTTGGCTATAGTGGGTTCAGGTTCACTATTAAGAGTAGGATATACTTAGATAGAATCTATCGATCTTAGTATAAAATATATAAACCTATGTGATTTGTGAGACAGAGTTCAATAAGTCTTTGGCCAAAGCAAGAGTGAATTCTGGAAAGAAGTTTCTACGAGATTCACAAGAAAACTCAAGTCAAGCCAATCTTGCATATGACTGACGATGGGGTTTGACGAATTATCCATGACCTCCATCAAGTCAGGATTTTTGATAGAAGAACTGAATTATATGATAACTATATCTAGAAGTTCAAACTTTCATTCTATTGAGTAGTCACTACATACTGTTAGATGTCACTGATGAATTGTAGGACCCACGAGTATTATCTTGATGATCGATGATTCTCGATGGATAGTGTTGGAAATATTTTAATCCATCGAAAAGAGTTTTGATGATATTATAATAAAGATCATAATGTATCTTACTATCAAATAGAATAAAACCTATGGGGTCACACACAAAAGAGTTTTCTGTCTGATCTGATGATTGATCGACGATTTTGAATCGTTAAGGGTATAATTGTCAATATGATTGATAATTAACCCAATACAAAAGTTGTAGAAAGATTAATTAATAATTTGATTACTAATTAAACTTAATTTGATTGAAAAATAAGTTTTAGATCAAGTCTAATTGAATTGGATTTAGTTTGACTTGAATTAGGTTTGGTTTGATTGAGTTATGAGATGACTCAATTGCCATAGAATTAATTTCTGATTTGATCTAAATTTAGATTCAATTAAATATTAATTAGATTAGAATTTAATCTGATTAGAGATCTAATTAGATTAGATTCAATCAGATGTTTGGATCTAAATCAAATTACTTTTGGTTTGAAGCTCAATCCAAAACCTTAGAGTCCATTTTGTGAAGGACTCTTCCATGCACCACCCATTGTCCATGCCCCTTCTCTCCTCATGTAAATTTTTGATTTGCATGAGGTTTTTCATATTTTTCCACCTTTTGGTTGATCACTTATTCTCTCATTTGGATAGAGATAAGTTTTGGTTTGAATCTGAAATTTAATTTAAATTTTTGATAGAGTTTGGCTCTATCAGGCGCCACCTTAAAAGGATCTATCTTTGGAATGCCTCTAGAGGGCTTTTGAGATTAGAACAAAATTTGTCCAACTACTAGAGTATGAGAGAGACCTTTTGGCACCTTTCCTTCTAAGTTTGAAAGAGAAACCCCATTGGTACAAGGTGTAGGACTCCGAGGAAGAAAGCTGCGCTGCTACTGCCTTTCTTCTACCTCTACTGCTTCTTCGACTGAAGATCGTCTTCCAGATCTGAAGAAGGATCAAACCAATCATAAAAAGTTCTTCTTTGAAAGGGAGCTAGCACACTAGAGAGATAGATAAGTGTCAGATCAGATCAAATCTCATGTGGATACCTGTAGAGGTCGGGCGTTTGCGCGGCTCTAGAAATTTGTCAAGTTTTTGATCATCGACTGCGGAGCTCTTCCACCTGTGATAAGGTATGAGATCTGATCTCATAAATTAATTTTAAATTTTATATATCTTAGATCCATATTAGGAAAGATTTTAGATCTGATTTAATGTATGATAAAAATAGTTAATCTATTTTATTCCGCTATGATTTTAAAATAATTTTGAAATACATGCATGTAATCTGCCCTTCCTTTTCTAACAAAAGTTATAATAAATTAATTCATCAATAATTGTTGGTGAATTAAAGGAGGATTTAGTAATTAGATTACTAATTAATTTAATTTGATTGAGTATTAAAGTTTGAATTAAATCTAATTGAATAGGATTCAATTTGGTTTGATCCGATTAGGTTATGAGATGACCTAATCACTAATGATGTTCAATTTTTGATTCGAGCTAGATTAATTTCTAATCTAATTAGTCTTTAATTGAGACCACTTATCATCTAATTAGATTAAAAAAATTAGTTTGATTATATCAAGAACTTAATTAGATAAGAATACAAGTTAAAATTTGAATAGAACAAGAACACCCCATGCGCCACTTTTCACTGTATCCTGCCTTTTTTCTCACGTGAGAATGGTTTTCGTGTGAAATTTTTTATGCCTAGAAAGTGTATGACACCTTCTTCTGATCCTTGTTGGATTAAGAATTGGTTAGATTAAGTTTGACTTTGAATTTATTTGAAATCAAGCTTAAATCAAGAGTCCAAGTTTTATGGGACTCTACCTAACCGCTGACCAGCCTTCTTCTCATGTACAAAATGAATTTTTATGTGATATTTTTTGCACCAAATCTGAATTGTGTCATCTCCTTTATGAGTCTTTAATTTTGGATTAAATCTAGTTTAAAAAAGAGTTCAAATTTGATTTGAATTCATGATAAGATCAAAGGCTGCTTGAAGCTGAATCAGATTATCCAATCTTTACATGGGACGCCATCTTAAAAGGGGATGATTTTTTGTGCACCAAACCACTTCAGTTTTGGCATGAGAAAACCTTAGAGAGAGCATGAGAAATTTGAGAGAGAAGGGTGGGTGTCCGTGCATGCGAAAAAGAGAAAGAAGATCCTTTTTAGGGCGTGAGATCCAAGGTGGGGTTTCTAGGGTTTCCTAGTTCCTATTTTATGAGAGAGAAAACAAAAATTATTTTGTTCTTCTTCTTCCATGTTATCTTCTCCTTGAAAAACTCTTTTTTTTTAATCTGGAGGTATCCATTTGATCTGAAGAAAAGAGTCTCTATCAGCCATCCAGATCCTTCATCATGAGCTAGCACTTTTGGGAAGGACGATCTGTTCGGCACTTCGAGTGGATCACCTGTAGAGGTCAGACGTGCTGTGTGGATACTCAACATCAAAAAGGATCTCTTATCATATGTATTAACAGTAGTGATCATCAACCCACGATCAGGTAATGGGTTCTGAACTCATCGGATTAGATTTTAACGTTAGATCTGATTTAGGGCATTGATACGATCGATGCAGTGTTTTGTTTCAAATCAAATTTTTTTATGTAATATTTTTATATTATAGATCCTTAGGAAGGTAGTTTAGATCTGATCTAAAGCATATGTAGGAGATTAAATAGTTTAATCTACTGTTTCTACTATAAAAAATTTTTAAAAATATATATGCTTGAACCGCCTGTTTCCCAACATAGGACTGGCACATCCTATGTATTCTCGATAGAGAGGGTGGTTGATCTCACAACCACTTATGTGGTGACACTAATATAAGGATGTGGGTGCTCATTAGAGAATGAGTTTACTGAATTGACCTATGAGAGAATATGTGATGAAGCCTTATTTGCATGTCAGTAGGTTGTTCTCTAGTGAAAGTTGTGCAAGTGATCCTTAGACCTGAGATCACCATGATAACTTATGTATATGAATCTATATTTTGGTTCATTCTCTAGCTTGATTCTCTGATCCTTGTGTGAGGTGTTCTGAATATGATAAAATATGCATGGAGGTTGTGAGTGGTCAATAAGAGATCGATCACTCCTAAAAAGGGGAGTGATCATCCTATGTGATCTCACAGATTAATGATTCGAGAAGTCTTTGATCAAAGCAGGATGATAATTTGAAAGAAATTTTTAATGTATCATCAACTAAATCATCACTTTTTGATCAAGATACATATAGATAAATGTTTGGACTTGACATGATTCCATGCCTATAGCTCATCTGGGGTGTTGTATGATCGCATGATTGAAGTGTATGGTAACTTACCATTAAAAGATAATTTTGATATTTCTATCAAATTTCATCTCTTTCAGATAGTCATGATATGTTGCTAGACATCAATCTTGACTTGTGAACTCATAAGAATTAAAAAAGTTTAATTTAAAAATTAATTAAAAAAAATTTTGATTTGTTGGTGAATTAGACTGACCTAATTCAATCGGATTGATTTAGGTCATGAACCTGAGTCCACTGCTGGCTAGATATTGAACTCAATAGATCATACACTTTGAAATTTGATCTTAGTCTGATCTTATTAGGATTTATTGTAAATTCTATAGGTTAATTTGATATGCTAGCACATTGTGGTAACCTAAGTTCCCAATTAGCTTAGTTCAAAGTGTTTGTGCTAGACCAAACCTGTTATCTTTGACCTAATTGGATTATATCTAAATTAATTAGTTTCCTACCTAACTTGAAAGTATTTTAAGTGTAGAAGAACTCCTCCATGCCACCTGATTTCCATGCCAAAATAAATACCATCCACTTGGTTTTTTGTGTTAAGGAAGAAGGAGAGTCCTTCTTCTTTAAGACTCTTAATCAATCTAGCTTTTATTCCTCCCCACCTCTTCATATTACATGCCTATTTAATATGGGAATTATTGGATGTAGAAGGGGAGGAGTCCTTCTATTTGAAGAACTCTTCCATGCCAATTAATATCACATGGAGAATTTATTCTTTGCATGAGAAAGTGGAGCGCCAAGAGTTGGCACTCCTTGGGGATTGTTTGCATCCCTTCATGCCTTATATAAAGGTGTCGCTCCTTATGGGATAAGGGCAGAATTTTTCTAGTTATTAGGTATGTGATAAGAGAGGAAAAGATAGGAAAAATTAGAGAAAAAGATAAGAAAAAATAAGAGAGAAAAAATAGAAAGAAGAGAGGAGAGAAAAAAGGAAAGCAAGGGATGCTTATCCTAGGATTTGGTTTTTTCGAGTGTTGGAGTTTCAAATCAAATTTAGATGGTGAGTTCTCTTGAGAAGAGATCTCTGGTGTGGTTTTAGTGGAGGTTTTGAAGGTATACAGGTGGTGGTGTGATCGGTTCTCGAAATGAAAAGCCAGCAGTATTCTTGTGAAGAAAGACTGCAGCACTATGTCGGTTTGGAAGGATTCTGATCTGTCCCATGTGGATCATCATTGGAGGGCTTCTATTTTGGAGCCTTATGGAGACCATTTTGTTACCTAACCACTATCTTCAGAAAGTATTATTTCTAACCCATTGCATGCTTGTTTTGGTTTGATTATAGTCTGTAGGGTGATTCTAGAGTTTGTGTTCCGATCAGCTAGTTTTAAATGTTAAAACTTATTTTCATACATATTAAAATTTTTAAAATTTATATTCTACTCTACGATCAGAACCCAACACTTCAATCTCTAAAACTCTCTCCAAGAAGAAGAAGACTAGAAGGAAGAAGAAGAGAAATTAGATCACGAGAACCCTTCTCTTTCTTTTCTCTCTTCTTTGAACCCTACCCTAGGATTTCTCACACCCAAAAACCCCACACCCAAGCCCCTCTTTTCTGTGCCAAGTCTTATCTGATATCAAGTTTTCATGCCCCTCTTTTAATGGCATCCAAAGGAGATAGGATAAGATTAGGTTTGACAAAGTAAAACCTTATCAAACTAGAATTCAAATTTAAACCAATTTAAATTTAAATTTAACCAAACTTAATCCTAATCACTAGGAGGGAAAGATGGGCATGAACAAGGGATTGGCATGGCCTTCTCTCATGTAAAATCAAAGAAAAATAACATGGAAAATTTTGGCATGCACACATGGGGGCACAAGGGAGAGAGAATCCTAATCAAATTGGAATTCTTTTAAATGCTGATTTAAATCTGATTTAATCTTAACCAATTTAAAATTAGATAGCACTCAAAGTAAGTTAATTCCTAGTCCAATTAAGAACTCAATTAAATCTGAATTAAATCCTAATCCAATTAGAAAATTGATTGAATCAAGTTCTAGTCAAACTAAAAATTGATCTCCTTATGAAATTGAATTATTTTATAATCCTATTAGGCTTGATCTAATCAAATTCAAATCAAACCAAATTAAATCTAATTCAATTAGGTCTAATTTGAACCCCATAGCTTAATCAGATTGAACCAGATAGCAATCTAATTGCTAATTAATGTTCCTACAATTCACTAACATTTAGCGAATTAGTTAATTGTAACTTTTATATGATCAATCATATTTGTTGGGTATAAAGTACCCCCGGCCGAAGTTTATAAAAGACCGATCCCTCCAGGGCTCTTCCGGCTCCCGACCTTATGTGTGGCATCTCTCCGAACTCCCTCGACCGTCCGGACTTCTTCGACGATGAACTTCTGCATTCATCCATCGGGCCCCCCAAAGGCCCTCAGGGCCCCACTGTTAGCTGACCTTCTACAGCAACCGACTACCCTTGAACTTCTTTCAGACTTCATCAGCATCCGAGCTTCCCCGACAATGAGATTTCTGCAGTAACCAGACTCCACCTAAGTTTCCACAACGATCGACCGCCTCTCGGATCCTAATCGGGCTCCCGCGAGAGCCGAACTTCTACTACGAACGGTCTACTCCGAACCCCTACAGCGGGCTGTCTACCCCAGATATCTCTTGTAAGCAAATTTCTTTCGAACTTCTGTTACAGGTAGACTCCAACTTAGCTACTCCATAGTGAGTGGGCTCTGGATGAACTTCTACAGTGGGACACTACTCTGAGCTTCCACGATAACTGGTCCTCGCCCGAGCTTCTACAATAAACGACCCCCTTTCGACCTCTCACGAGAACCGAAGCCCGTTCGAACTTCTCCAGCGGATGGATTCTGGACGAGCTTTTATGACGGACGAGCTTCAGCAACTGGGTCCCTGCGATAGCCGATCACCTCCGATGTCTGTCGAGCCTCCCCAGCACTATCCGAATTCTATCACCGACCGACCTCCTACCAGGCTCCCCATAAAATCAGACTTCCCCGATGGACGATCTTCGGATGAACTTTCACATCAGATAAATCTCAGATGGACTTTTCTAGCGATCGAACTTCTCCGAACTTCGTCAACAAAAAATCTCCATCCATGCTCCTACAGCAGGTGACTCCCACCTGATAGGTCAGCACCCGAAGCATCCGACAACAGTTTCATCAGTGACCTCGAAACATCCGAGCCTCTCCTAGAACGACGATGTAAAGAGCCATTCTGCTCCATTAGGCATCCCAACCGAGCTTCGGCCGATGGATCCAAACTCTCTGGCAAGCCACAACAAGGGCCACTACCCTACTCCACTCGCTGCAACAGATTTCATGCGGTTCCACCACTCTCTGACAAGCCACGACATGAGCCGCCATCCTGCTCCACTCTCTACAACATATTCCATGCAGCTCCACCACTCTCTGGCAAGTCCCGACAACGGACACCACTCCACTCTCCGTAATAAGCTCCACGTGGCCCTGAATGACTCCTGACGCCACTACTCTCCGTAACAAACTCCACGTGGCTCTGAGCGGTCCACGACCAGACGGTTATAGATGTCGCTGTCGGTCAGTTACGCCCTCCGTCTATAAATAAGGACCCCCAGATATGTTCTTCTCTAAGCTGGTAACTCTATCTCGAAACTCTGCCAAAATTTTTGCTTGAGCACTCCATTTCTGTTGAAGCAGAGTACTGACTTGAGCGTCGGAGGATCTTATCGGAGCACCCCCAACTCCAGTTTAGACTTTCTTTGCAGGTCCCGACGACGGCCGCGGTCATCCCAGCTCCAGCTTCTCCAACTTCGATGAAATTCTGCACCAACAGAATTGGCGCTAGAGGAAGGGGCATGTGTCTTTGCAGTACCCTTGTTCTCAAAAGAGTGCTTAACGGGACTGATTCGATCATCTTCTTCGATATCCTCTTCTCCTTCTTCTACTAGATCTTCACCCGATGCCTCCTCGCAAAGCATCCACCAGGCGATTGACGACCTCCGCGGTCAGATCTCAAGCTCCGACCTCGCCTCCGATTTTCCAGGCCCCTCCTCCTCCTTCGGCAACAGTGGTCGACAGATTCATCCGACGTCGGCCTGAAGGTAGGGAGAATCGGCCGAGGGCCCTACCACGATCGGAGCCACCGAGGAGGGAAAAACAACCTGGAAATCGGCCTCCAATTGGGATCGTCTGCACCATCTCTGGAGAGCCCCAGAAGGGAGCGGCCAGCGGATCGATCGGACCGCCCAAGCGGCAAAGAACTGAAGGACCCATAACCTTTATCGAAGAAGACGCCCGAGAGATCCAGTTCTCCCATAATGATGCGGTTGTAGTTTCTTTAAATATTACTGATTATGATGTACGTCGCATTCTTGTTAATAGTGGAAGCTCGACTGATATTTTATTTTACGATGCCTTCTCAAAAATATCCATCCCTGACAATCGTTTGGGGCCGATTAGCTCCCCTTTAGTAGGGTTTACCGGTGATGCTATCCCGATGGAGGGAGTAATAACCTTGACTGTAGTTGCAGGTCGATATCCAAAATAATCCAGGGCTCTGGTGGATTTCCTGATGGTGAAGGCACCATCAGCCTACAACGCAATTCTCGGCTGACCTGGCCTCAATGCCCTTCGGGCTGTAGTATCAACCTACCATCTGAAATTAAAATTCCCTACTAACTAGGGGGTCGGAGAAGTCAAGGAAGATCAAGCCCTAGCAAGGCATTGCTATAATATAGCCCTGCAAAGAAGTGGTCAGCCTGACCCCTGTCCGGTTGATGGATTGGACACCCGCGATGACCTGACAAAAGAACGGGGTGAGCCAATGGAAGATCTTGTCTCAATTCCTTTGAATGATGGGAATGAGGAGCACATGGTGAAGATCGGCTCCAACTTGGAGAAAGAGGTGCGGATGCAGCTTATCAATTTCCTGCAAAAGAATGCGGACGCTTTTGCTTGGACTTCGATGGACATGCCAGGGATCGATGCTGAAGTTATGCAACACCGTCTGGCCATCGATCCCAAACATCGGCCGACGAAGGAAAAAGTTCGAAGTCATGCACCGGAGAGATAGGTGGCAATAGCCGAGGAGGTTGATAAACTCCTGAAAGTCGGGTTCATCAGAGAGGTCAACTATCCGAGCTGGGTTTCCAATGTGGTCTTGGTTAAAAAGGCGAACGGCAAATGGAGGATGTGTATAGACTTCAAAAAATTGAATAAAGCCTGTCCAAAGGACAGTTACCCTCTGCCCAGAATCGACCAACTAGTAGATGCAACCTCGGGCCATGAGCTTCTCACCTTCATAGATGCGTTCTCCGGCTACAATCAGATCAGGATGGCGCCAGAGGATGAAGAAAAAACCACTTTTATAACTAACCGTGGCCTTTATTGTTACAAGGTCATACCTTTTGGCCTCAAAAATGCAGGGGCGACATATCAGCGGCTAGTGAATAAGATCTTCAAAGAGTAGATCAGCCGCAACATGGAGGTCTACATGGATGACATGCTCGTAAAGAGTAGATCCTTGATGAACCACATCGCCGAGCTTGAGGAGATCTTCAGCACCCTTCGAAAATACAAGATGAAGCTGAACCCAGCCAAATGCGCTTTTGGAGTAACCTCAGAAAAATTCTTGGGCTTCATGGTATCGGGGTGCGAGATCGAGGTAAATCCGAAAAAGATTCGCGCCATCCAGGAGATGACCATCCCGAGGTCAATAAAGGAGGTTCAGTACCTCACCGAAAAAGTAGCGGCTCTAAATCGCTTCATCTCGAGATCGATCGAGCGATGTCTACCTTTCTTTCGGGCCCTCAAGCAGCCCAAGAACTTCTATTGGATCATTGGATGTCAGCAGGCGTTCGAAGAGCTGAAGAACTACCTCTGCTCATCACCATTATTGGCAAAGCCCGAGCCTAGAGAGGAATTATTCCTATACCTGGCAGTTTCGCCTATGGCTCTCGCTGCAGTTCTGATTAAGGAAGAAGCAAAAATTCAACGGCCGATCTACTACATAAGCCAAGTATTAAGAGATGCCAAAACCAGGTATACTAAGTTAGAGAAACTAACTTATGCCTTGTTGATTGCAGCTCGAAGGCTCCGACCTTACTTTCAAGGACACACCATAACGCTGCTCACCGACCAGCTGATCAAGGTGGTTCTGCATCGAGCGGACGCCTCTAAGAGAATCGTGAAATGGGCAGTCAAGCTCACGGAGTTCGACATCAACTATTGACCTCGGCCAGCGATCAAAGCTCAGATATTAGCGGACTTCGTGGTGGAATGCACTATCCCAGAGGAGGCCAAACTTGGACAAGATGAAGTCGAAAATCCAGGGCTCCGGCCGAACTCCCCCGAAGAAAGAGCCGATCTCCCTGATGGTTCTTGGGCCCTCTACGTGGATGGTTCCTCCAATATGTCAGGCACAGGCACGGGCCTGATCTTGGTCAATCCAGATGGAATTGTCATGGAGTATGCACTGTGCTTCGAGTTCTCCGCAACAAATAACGGAGCGGAATATGAAGCTCTAATTGCAGGACTGAAGGTTGCCAAAGAATTAGAAGTAGATCGGCTTCAAGCCTACAGTGATTCTCAATTAGTAGTGGGATAGGTCAGTAAAAATTATAAAGCTCGGGAGGACAGTATGGCTAGATATCTCGAAAGGGTAAGGGAATTTATCCCTACCTTCGGCAGCTTCGATATCAGGCAGATCTCGAGATCGAAAAATACCAGGGCCGACCTTCTCTCCAAGTTGGCCACGCTGGCTCCGGCCGAACTGCCTAAAGAAGTCTTCTTCGAGGTTCTGAAGTGCCCAAGCATGGAAGAATCATAGTCTGTGATGGAGATCAGCTATGAACCCAGTTGGATCGACCCACTAGTTACATACCTCAAGGACGGGGTTCTTCCTCCTGATGCAAAAGAGGCTCGAAAGCTTAAGAACCAGGCCTCCCAATATATCCTCTATGAAGGCAAGCTATACAAGAGGTCGTACTCCCTGCCCCTCTTGAAATATCTCCGACCTTCCGAAGCCGACTTCGCCTTGAGGGAGGTATATGAGGGAGTCTGTGGAAATCACCTGGGGGCCAGGTCTTTATCCCATAAGCTGCTTCGACAAGGTTATTACTGACCTACCATGTACCATGACTCTGTCGAATATGTCCGAAGATATGACCGGTGTCAGAGATATGCCAATAAACAAAGACAACCTGCCTCCGAACTTACACCATTGAGTGCCCTATGGCTGTTCGCGCAATGGGGGATGGATATCCTCAGACCTTTTCCCATGACATCAAGGTAGTAAAAGTTCCTCCTGGTGGCAATAGACTATTTCACCAAGTGGGTTGAAGCTGAACCTTTGGCAAAAATCACGGAAGCTAAAGTGCAGGACTTCGTCTGGAAGTCGATTGTCTGTAGGTTCGGCTTACCCAGAACCCTCATTACTGATAATGGGCGACAATTTGCTGGAGCAAAGTTTGTCGAATTTTGTGAGGACCTAAACATCTCCCACAACTTCACTTCAGTGGCTCATCCTCAGGCAAATTGCAAGGCCAAGATGACCAACAGGACTCTGTTGCAGGGCATCAAAGCGAGACTTGAAAAGGCAAAAGAAACTTGGGCTGACGAGCTCTATCATGTGTTATGGGCATACCGAACTACCCAGAGATTGCCCACGGGGGAGACCCCCTTTGCCTTAGCTTTCGGGATAGAGGCTGTGATCCCAATAGAACTCAAGCTTCCATCAGCACGAGTCATGGCGTTCAACGAATAGCGCAACCCACAGGATCTCAAGGCCAACCTCGACTTGTTAGAAGAAAAGCAGGAGGTGGCTCAAGTTCGGATGGCGGCTTATAAACAGAAAGTAGCCCGCTACTACAACTCCCAGGTCAAAAGCAAAGTCTTCAGAGCGGGGGACCTGGTGTTATGGTGAGCCGCTGCCTCACAATCTCAGAATCAAAGAAAACTTGCCCCAAACTGGGAAGGCCCGTATAAAGTCAAGGAGGTAGTCCAGCCCGAAACATACTATTTAAAAGAGCTCAGAGGAGCAGAGCTTCCACGACCATGAAACTCAGAAAATCTACGAATATATTACCAATAGCTTCGCCTTAAATAAAAGTTTCATATTTGCATATTTTTTTTTTAGCATGAGTTTATAACGACAGAAAATAACTCTCTCATGCAATTGAAATTAAGCATGTTAGGAACAAGAGGAGAACCTCATCCTAACATGAGCAAAGTCGAAGGCCCGATTTCTTAAAGATCGGATAGGGGGAGAGGCCCTCGCAACGGCCCCGATGTGCCCCCACAGTCTTGTTAGAAACAGGAGGAGAATCTCATCCTAAGATGAGCAAAGTCGAAGGCCCAATTTCTTAAAGATCGGATGGGGGGAGAGGCCCTCGCAACGGCCTCGATGTGCCCCCACAGCCTTGTTAGGAACAGGAGGAGAACCTCGTCCTAACATGAGCAAAGTCGAAGGTCCGATTTCTTAAAGACCGAATGGAGGGAGAGGCCCTCGCAACGGTCCTTATGTGCCCCCACAGTCTTGTTAGAAACAGGAGGAGAACCTCGTCCTAACATGAGCAAAGTCGAAGGTCCGATTTTTTAAAGACCAGATGGGGGGAGAGGCCCTTACAACAGCCCTTATATGCCCCCACAGTCTTGTTAGGAATAGGAGGAGAACCTCATCCTAACATGAGCAAAGCTGAAAGCCCGATTTTCTAAAAGACCGGATGGGGGGAGAGGCCCTCACAACGGCCCTAATGTGCCCCCACAGCCTTGTTAGGAACAGGAGGAGAACCTCATCCTAACACGAGCTGAATCCAACTGTCGAGAACAAGGAGAAGACCTCGTCCCGATGCAAGCAAAGGCTCGGTTGATCGACAAGGAGAAAAGCTTCCTCAACGATACCTCTACGCTTTCACGACCCCGTTAAGAGCAGGGGGAAAACCCTCACTCAAACACGAAAGAGAAAGGGGAAGATGAAAAAAGAAAAGCCGACGAACTACTTCTGCGACAAATAAAAACAAACTACATCAAAGACATAAGGAACTTCATCTCAGTCGCTAAGAGAGAACCTGACATGGGCCGAGGATAAATCGACCTCCTTAAAGTAACGAGAAGTTCAGACCCCCAAGCTCGAGCACTGGGAGAAAGCGTCAAACTCAAATGGCCTCGGAAGAACCTACAGTCATAAACCAAAGGGCAGATCGACACTGCAATGATCGGAAACCTCCAAACAGCATCGACATCGAACACGACGAGAGACAAAAGGAGTCCGGTAAATAACTGGTTAATACCAGGATGGGCGAGGTAATAAATAATTTCATTCTCATTTCATTGGTGAAGTATACATTACAAAGCCTTGAAGGCCAAAAAAAAGAGAGGAGGGGATGAGGTAACGAAAAATTCTCTTCTCATTTCATTGGCGAAGTGCACGTTACAAAGCCTTAAAAAAAAACAACAAACAAAACAAACAGCTCTAAAGAAGCTCGGCTTCATCAGACTTCGAGCTCTCAGTTCCAGCCATCGTCGAGAATTACTTCAAGTACTTGGCTTCTTCTTCCAGTCCCCCTTTCGGATCAGCAATTACTCCAGCATTATCTTCGAAGTACATGTAGGCGCCATCTTTTCCACGCCATGGTTTCCGCTGCCTCACGATGACGGTGGGCATGACCTTCTTTCTGAGGTCAGGTTTTCCCTCACAGTGACGGCGGGCATGACCTTCTTCCTGAGGTCAGGTTTCCCCTCACGATGATGCGCACTGAGAAGCCCTCACGGTCGAAGATGTGCCATAAGCGCGAGCTCTGGGCCATCAAGGCGAAACACGGCCGGATTTGTCTCTTCTACCCTCACCTTCTTCGCCAACCCGAAAGTTGCAGCGTCTCCCCACTCGTGGGCTTTTAGGCTCTGGGCTAACGTCAGAGCCACATCCGTGCCCATATCTGCAATGAAGGAAGACTAGCGTAGTCTACAAACGGGGCCGCGGAAGCAGAGAAGATTTTGAGGCTAACCCAAGCTGGTCTGAGGGATGCGGGGGTACAGAGATGAGGATGACTCAACGGATGCCTAAAGCCAGGAAAGGAAGACTGAAGAAGCTCTCATACAAAGTGAGATCCCCGAAGGGGGGAGGCAGGTTTAAATAAGCGATGGGATCCGGTGCAATAATATGCAGGACCCCTCAGACCAGTCTGTGACCATCGCATGGCCCACTCACCGTGGCAAGCGGCTAGAGGTGACCGACAATTAGTAAAACCATTATGGCACCGTACCTAGGACTGCACTCCGACAGGAATTTCAAAAAGAAAAAATCTTTTTCGAAAAGGCTCCAGTACCAGCGTACCGAACGTCAAAATATCTGACAACCGCTGAGTATGAAAATCGAGGAGAGCAGCTTCGACTGTGAGAATTTCTCTGTACTTCCTTCATTCGGAACCCAAACTCAGAAGTAGGGGAACCGGTGTTGGGTATAAAGTACCTCCCGATCGAAGTTTATAAAAGATCGATCCCTCCAGGGCTCTTCCGGCTCCCGACCTTATGTGTGGCGTCTCTCTGAACTCCCTCGGCCGTCCGAACTTCTTCGACGATGAACTTCTGCATTCATCCATCGGGCCACCCCAAAGCCCCTCAGGGCCCCACTGTTAGCCGACCTTCTACAGCAACTGACTACCCCCAAACTTCTTTCGGACTTCATCAACATCCGAGCTTCCCCGACAATGAGATTTCTACAGTAACCAGACTCCACCTAAGTTTTCACGACGATCGACCGCCTCTCGGATCCTAATCGGGCTCCCGTGAGAGCCAAACTTCTACTACGAACGGTCTACTTCGAACCCCTACAGCGGACTGTCTACCCCAGATATCTCCTGTAAGCAAATTTCTTTCGAACTTCTATTACAGGTAGACTCCAGCCGAGCTACTCCGTTGTTGCTCCTAGATTGATTTTGATGATTACAAAGCAGATTGAAGGGGTACCAATATTTTTTTTTATTTGAAAAAGTCTTTGTGCTCTTCAGGGGCAAAATCATAATTTTACCAAAACTCTGATTTAATAGTATCATTTGGTAGAACAAAAGATTTGTGATCTATTGGTGAAAATTTTATTATTTTTGGACTTGTATTTTTGAAGTTATATATGTTTGAAATCCATGAGTCGACTCATGAGTCAGCTCATGGCACAATGAGCAGCTTGGCACGTTGAATTTTCAGTTTGGCACGCTGAATTTTTGGCTTGGCACGGCCTGTGAGTCGACTCATGAGTCGACCCACAAGGCATGAGTCGACTCATGAGTCGACTTCTGCTGTTTTAGGCCAAAAGTTGCAGAAACTCATTTTCTGGTTGTTGCAACAGAGGTCGACTCATGAGTCGACCCCTGAGGCATGAGTCGACTCATGAGTCGACCCCTGCGATAGGATTTCTCCACAATGGCTAGTTTTTAACCCGTTTTAAGTACTTTAAATGCTCATTTAATGTGCTCTAACGGCTCTTTTTCTGCCTAGAATGTTTTCCTCTATTTCTTAAAGCTATAAAAGATTTCAAAAGGTGAAAAACAAGAAAGAGATAAGCAAGACATTAAGAAGAGAAAGAAAGAGATTTGAAGAGCATTCAAGAGAGCATTCAAGAGTATTCAAAAGAGAAAGGGTTTCTCAAGCCAACTTTTCAGCCCTAATCAAGAGCTCATTTAAAGCCTTCAAGAAGCCATCAATCAAAGCTCACCAACTCCTCAAGCGTTCATTCAATTCTTCATCCACTTTGAGGAAATCCAAAAAGGCGTTTCTTCACTTGAGTAAAGTGTATTTAAAGTTATATTCGCTCATTAAAGGAGCTTTTCTTGTACTTATTTGTGCTATACATTGTTTTACTCTTTTTGAGTGATTGTTTTTATTTTGAAGGGGTTCCAAAATAAGAGAAGGTTGATCCGAACCTGAAATCGGAGTGTATTGGGTTGGCTTGTACCCGAAAAATAAGTGGACTAGCTTGGGATAGCTAGTGTCAGAGTTTTTGATGTTTGTATTCGGGTTGAATACAAGTTTAGTGGATTGAAATTCCCAAGTAGGAGCTTGGGGAGTGGATGTAGGTGCAAGGTTGGCACCGAACCACCATAAATCCTTGTGTTTGTGGTGTGCATAATTGTTTCTCTTTAACTATTCATTATTTCCTTGCATTCTTGCTTTAGGCAATTAATCTTGAACTAAGGTTATTCTCCTCATTCATTTAGCTATCGATAAACATCTTTCATAAGTCATTAGTTAAGTTTAAAATTTTTAGAAACTCAATTCACCCCCCCTCTTGGGTTGCATAGCTGGACAACAAGTGGTATCAGAGCCCGGTGCTCTAGCCCATCTTTGATCTAAGCAATCAAAGAGCCAAAGATCTATGGCAACCCATGTCGGTACTTCTCTAGCCGAGGGGCAATCCACCAACCGACCTCCACTTTTCAATGGGTCTAATTACACCTATTGGAAAGCTCGGATGAAAATATTCATTCAAGCACTCGACTATGATATGTGGAGTATCATAGTGAACGATCCTCACACACCCACTAAAATTATAGATGGTGAGGAATCAACCAAACCCAAGAAAGAATGGGATGAGGTTGATAAGAAGTTGGCACAATTAAATGCTAAAGCAATGAATGTACTTTATTGTGCTCTTGATGCTAACGAATTTAATCGCATTTCTACTTGTTCATCTGCTAAAGAAATATGGGATAGGTTAGAAGTAACCCATGAGGGAACAAATCAAGTAAAAAAGTCTAAAATAAACATGCTTGTGCATAAATATGAATTGTTTAAAATGGAGCATGATGAGTCCATAACTGTAATGTTTACTCATTTTACTGATATCATTAATGGTTTAAAGAGTCTTGGCAAATCCTATACTAACAGTGAGCTTGTAAGAAAGATTCTCAGGTCATTGCCAAGAACTTGGGAAGCCAAAGTGACTGCAATCCAAGAAGCGAAGGACTTGAACACTCTACCTCTAGAAGAGCTTCTTGGATCTTTGATGACTCATGAGCTAAGCATGAAGCAACATCAAGAGGAAGAAGTCAAAAAGAAAAGAACCATTGCCCTCAAATCCACAGCTCATCCTGATGAGGAAACTGATGACACTGAAGATGAAGAACAGGATGAAGAGATGGCACTCATCACCCAGAGATTCAAGAAATTTCTAAGAAAAAAGAAACAAGGGATGAGAAAGAGGCCATTCACAAAAGGGGAACAAAGCAAAGAGAAAGAGAAAGATCAACCCCTTATCTGCTACGAGTGCAAGAAGCCGGGACATTTCAAATCCGAATGTCCATAACTGAAGAAAGGTCCCAAAAAGTTCAAGAAGAAGGCCATGATGGCCACATGGAGTGCGAGTGACGATTCAAGCTCCGATGAGGAAACCTCAACCGAACAAGCCAACCTGTGCCTTATGGCACACGAAAATGAGGTAATTTCTGAAATTCCTAGTGATTTTACATTTGAAGAATTGCATGAAGTATTCTATGATTTAGCTGATGAATTAAAGAAACTAGGGATGAAAAATAAAGAGTTGAAATTGAAAAATCAATCCTTATTGAAACAAGCTGAAAACTTTTCAAGTGAAAAATCCACCTTGCTTCAAGAAAATCAAAGCTTAAAGAATGAAATTGACAAGCTGAAACTAATAGTAGATAAGTTCACCTTAAGTTCAAACAAACTAAATATGATTCTTGATAATCAAAAAGTCGTATATGATAAGGCTGGACTTGGCTATAACCCCTTGAAGAAACAAAAATTTCTGAAAAATATTTATGTAAACTCTTCAAGTAACAAGTCTACCAATATTACTTGTTTCAAATGTGGTAGAGTAGGACATAAGTCATACACTTGCCTCTTTAACAAATCTACAAACTCAACTATTAAGAAAATATGGGTTCCAAAAGGAACCATTTTGACTAACCAAAAAGGACCCAAGAAAGCTTGGGTACCTAAAACAAAAACTTGACTATTGCTTGCAGGTGTGTCTAGCATCCCAAGGAGGAAACAGGAAATGGTATCTTGACAGTGGATGCTCGAGACACATGACTGGTGATGAATCACAATTCATCACGCTTGATGCTAAGGATGGAGGGATGGTCACCTTTGGAGATAATGGCAAAGGAAAGATCATCGGGATAGGTAACATTGGTATCACTCCCTCCAAATTTATTGAAAATATTTTGCTAGTTAGTGGTTTAAAGCATAATTTACTTAGCATTAGTCAATTTTGTGATAAAGGATATAAAGTTGTTTTTGAATCATCTGTTTGCATTGTGACTAGTCCTATTAACGATGGCATCAAATTTATTGGACATAGACATGACAATGTTTATATGGTAGATTTAAATGATTTAACCAAAATAGACATGCAATGCCTAGTATCCTTGAATGCTAAAGTTAATGAGACTAGTTGGCTTTGGCATCGTAGACTTGCACACATTAGCATGCACTCTCTTTCAAAATTAATTAAGAAAGAATTAGTTCTTGGCTTGCCTAAACTGATTTTTGAAAAAGATAAAATTTGTGATGCATGCCAATTAGGTAAACAAACAAGAGTTTCATTTAAATCCAAAAATATTGTTTCAACTTCTAGACCTTTAGAGTTTTTGCATATGGACTTATTTGGACCAACTAGAACAACTAGTCTAGGAGAAAAACGATATGGTTTTGTAATTATAGATGATTACTCTCGTTTTACTTGGGTTTTCTTTTTGGCACACAAAGATGAAACTTTTCATATTTTCACTAAATTTTATCGAAAAGTCACCAATGAAAAAAGATTTTCAATTCAAAATATTAGAAGTGATCATGGAACTGAATTTGAAAATCAAGACTTTGAAAATTTTTGTGATGAAAATGAAATTGACCATAACTTCTATGCTCCTAGGACACCCCAACAAAATGGGGTAGTTGAAAGGAAAAATAGAACCTTAGAAGAAATGGCCCGTACCATGCTTTGTGAAAGCAACCTTCCAAGATATTTTTGGGCGGAAGCAATTAACACAGCATGTTACATTTTAAATCGTGCTTTGATTAGACAAATTTTAAAGAAAACCCCCTATGAACTTTGGAAAGGAAGAAAATCAAATATTGCATATTTTCATATTTTTGGTTGCCGATATTTTGTATTAAATAATGGTAAAGAAAGACTTGGTAAATTTGATGCAAAATCAGATGAAGCAATCTTTCTAGGTTACTCCTCCACTAGTAAAGCTTTTAGAGTTTTTAACAAAAGAACTTTAGTAGTTGAGGAGTCCATACATGTTATTTTTGATGAATCTAACGATCTTCCTTCAAGGAAGAATGAGGGTGTTGATGATGCAGATCCTCTAATAGAAAGAATGAAGGACATCACTCTGAAAGATTCAACAATTCAAGAGGACGAGGAATAAGAAGACAAACAAGATGAGAGAGGTGAAGAAATTCAAGAACAACCTCAAGGTACAAATGACCTACCCAAGGAATGGAGGTATGTTCACAATCACCCTAAGGAGTTAATTATTGGTGATCCTATGCATGGGGTAAAAACTCGTTCTTCACTTAGAGATGTATTTAATCATTATGCTTTTGTATCTCATCTTAAACCTAAAACTATTGAAGAAGCTGAAAATGATCATAATTGGATTAATGCAATGCAAGAGGAACTTAATCAATTTGAAAGAAATAATGTTTGGACTTTAGTATCAAGACCTAAAAATTTTTCAATAATTGACACTTCTTTAGGAACAAATTAGATGAGCATAGTAATGTAATTAGAAATAAAGCAAGACTGGTTGCTAAAGGATATAATCAAGAAGAAGAAATTGATTTTGATGAAACCTTTGCACCTATTGCTAGATTAGAAGCCATTAGACTTCTACTTGCATATGCTTGCTTTATGAAATTCAAATTATTTCAAATGGATGTTAAAAGTGTATTTTTAAATGGATATATTGTTGAAGAAGTTTATGTAGAACAACCCCCGGGATTTGAAAATCATATTTTTTCTAATCATATTTTTAAACTAAATAAAGCTTTATATGGATTAATACAAGCACCTAGGGCTTGGTATGATAGGCTAAGCAAATTTTTACTAAATAATGGTTTTTCAAGAAGTAATGTAGATACAACCCTCTTTATTAAAAGAAATCAAAATGATATGTTAGTAATACAAATTTATGTTGATGACATAATTTTTGGGTCTACTAATGAATCTCTTTGTCAAGACTTTGCTAAGCTCATGCAGGGGGAGTTCGAGATGAGCATGATGGGAGAACTTACCTTCTTTCTCGGACTCCAAATCAAACAAACAAAAGAGGGAATCTCCATCACCCAAAGCAAGTACACCAAGGAACTACTCAAAAGATTTGGAATGGAGAACTCCAAACCAATTGGCACACCAATGAGCCCCTCATGTAAGCTTGACAAGGATGATGAAGGTAAATGTGTAGACTTAAAATACTATAGAGGTATGATTGGCTCATTATTATATTTAACTGCAAGTAGGCCTGATATCATGTTTAGTGTTTGCTTATGTGCTAGATATCAATCTAATCTTAAAGAATCTCATTTGAATGCTGTTAAAAGAATCCTTAGATACTTGAATGGTACTCAAACTCTAGGGTTATGGTACTCTAAGGACTCACAAATTGATTTATTAGGATATTCAGATGCTGATTTTGCTGGATGTAAATTAGATAGAAAAAGCACAAGTGGAACTTGCCAATTTCTTGGAGTTAACCTAATCTCATGGTTTAGCAAGAAACAAAATTCGGTAGCACTGTCTATGGCTGAGGCTGAATATATTGCAGTCGGAAGTTGTTGTGCTCAAATCTTGTGGATTAAGCAACAACTCAAAGATTTTGGAATCAAACTTAATGAAACACCAATAAGATGTGACAACACAAGTGCCATAAATCTATCTAAAAATCCAATTCAACATTCAAGGTCCAAACATATTGAAATAAGACATCATTTTATAAGAGAACATGTTCAAAACAAAAATATAATTCTTGAATATGTTTGCACTGAAAATCAATTAGCTGATATCTTTACAAAGGCCCTTAGTGAGGACAGATTCTGTGAAATTAGGAGAAATCTAGGAATTCTTGATCCATATGCCTAAATATTTCTCAAATTCCAAAGATTTGATGTCAAAAATTCTTTGAGCTCAATTTCCATCATCTATCTTGGTCCCAAATGCTCAAGTTTATCATTCTCAAAACTTGTCATTGAGCAAAATTCCTTCTCCCAAAGTTTCAAATTTTTTTGGAATTTATTCACATTTTTTTTGAATTTCTGAGTTTCATGAGTCGACCCCCTTGAGTCGACCCTATGGCAAACTTGTAATTTCTGCCAACTTCCCACGGGCTCTTTCTTTTTATTTGGAAGGCTGTTCGTGAGCCGACTCATCTCTTCATCTTCCTCCCTCAAAAAACCGACATCCTCATCCTCATTCTCTCCAAAACCAAGGATCTAGCTCATGATTCTTCTTCCTTCTCCTCTCCACCATAAATCGCCACCTGAGAAAGGGGATTTTCGTGTCTTTTCCCTTTGATTGAAACAGTTGGAGCGTGCCCTAGCCTCCACCATTCTTCCCAAATCCGCCTCTTCTCTCCGCCAAAATCCCTCTCCATTCTTTTGTAATCCTTCTTCCACTCATCCACTTGATCCTCCAAGTCTCTCTACTTGCTGCTGTGTGAGAATGGCTCCGAAGATGAAGCTCCCACAGAGAAGAAAGTCGGTCCGTGAGCTAGAAGAAAATGTCCGCAGAAAAAGGCAAGCTGCTCAGTCCTCCACTGCTCCCACTCCGGCTTCTGTGTCAGGTCAAGGTCCCTCTCAGACTTCCCTTAGCCCCAGTAAGATCCCTCTATCTGATAGGAAAGTTGAAACCGAAAAAAATGTGGATTTTCGGTTCTTTGAAAAAGAGGGCTTTACCTTTGGAACAAAAATTAAAAACCAGGGTTGGAGTTTCTACTGCTCCCTTAAGGAAGTCACTTTTGTAGACCTAGTCAGAGAATTTTATCAGAATCTACATTATGGGAATGGGTCAGTGACTTCGACAGTCAAGGGTGTTGATATTTGTCTGGATCCTAGTATATTGGGAGAAATACTACATTTGCCCAGTGAGGGTTACTCTTATATGGAACTCCCAGTAAAGGAAGAGGGGATCAGTGTTATTCTAGGGGGAACCTACACGGGAAGTTTGAACAAACTGGAAGCCAAAATTCTGTCTATTGAGATGAGGATCCTACATCAGTTAGTGACGAAGCTCTTCTTCCCTAGGAGTGATAGGCATGATCTACTTTCCAGCAAAGATATTTGTATTATGTTTCATGTTATCACTCAAACCTCCTTAAACCTCCCAGCACTAATGATTGAGGCCATGAGAGAGACATTGAACAGATCCAAGGCACATTTGCCTTTTGGTATGGCCCTTACTCGAGTTTTTAGGAGGTTTGGAGTTAGCTTTGAGGGGGAGGCATCTACTAAGCTTTCTCATGTAGACACCTTCAACCAACACACCCTGCACCGTATCGGATTTACAAAAACTGATGGTGGTTGGATCAAGGGTTCTGAGGAGAGAGCTGAAGACAGAGTAGAAGACAGAGCTGAAGAAGAAGGTCCATCATCTCCTATCCATGACTTCAGGGCAGCTTCACCAGATATCCAGTTTATTCCAGATCCAGAGGCTGGCCCTTCAGAGTTCACCAGGAGGCCCACACCAGTACATCAGCCAGAGAGCAGCGCACCTACATCAGAGTTCAGATTGGCTGATGATCAGATCGAGCACATATCACAGCGTGTGGCTTCTTTGCTATCTAGACAGTGGAGCACTTCTACATTTACACCAGGGGCCACTTCATCTGATCAGACCATGACTCCCCATATCTCCACTATGTTTCAGTTGATCTCAGATCAGTCTATCCGGATTCAGCAGCTTGAGGACACTGTTTGGAGACTGACTGGGAGAGTTCTTGACTTGCAGGGGCAAGTCCTTGCTTTGGCCCATCCTCAGCCACAGGAGTCCACTATTGAGGTCACAGACCTTACTGCAGAGGCTGGCAGGCTCAGAGGTGCACTGGAGGGTGGCTATGAGTTATTGAGGAGAGAGATCCGAGGCTCGAGTGAGCATGCATCCACTCAGTTCACTGCTCTACTTCAGTCTGTTTCCAGAGCACTGAACGTTCTTGATTCCATCAGACTCACTCTATCAGTCCAGTCCTTGGCCTCGCAGCGTTCTCAGCCTCCTAGTTCATCTCGCTCACCTGCTCATGCCAGAGGCAGACGGGGTAGAGGACGTTCTTCTGGTCGAGATCCATCATCTCCTCATCCTATATCTGATGACTCTGATCCTTCTAGTCATGATCTTTACTAGATCCTAGGTGTTAGTGTCTTGTTCTTTCTAGGATCTGTATTTTGGGGCCATGTAATGACATTAGCTAGTTGACTTTTATGTTATGAAATTTGTATTGAAACAATTATGGTTTTAATCATCTTTTACTTATATATCTACTTTTTGTAATGATGTCAATCATCTTTTGGTTATGTATCTTCTCCTTGTTGAAATATCTTCTCTTTGTTGATGATTGCTGTTAATGATTGCTGTATTAAGGGGGAGCAAACATCAATGATTAGCACTAGAAACATTAAAGAGAAAACGTATTCAGAAAAAGAGGGGGAGTTAACAATGTTTGATGATGTCAAAAAGGGAGAGAAAATTAAAAGCAAAAGAAAAAGCAAAACTACAAATTATGAGAAATTAAAGAAAAAGAAACCCATCAAAAGCAAAATTATGAATTATGAGCAACCTTTAAACTAAGTACAATGCAAATGAGCAACCTTTAAAATTACTTCTTTAAATATGCTCTGAAATGCTTTAAAATTCTTACTTGCTCTGATACATCTTAAATTTAAACATGCTCTGATATGCCTTAAAATTTAACTTGCTCTGATACATCTTAAATTTAAAATGCTCTGATACACTTTACAAATTAGTTCTTAGACATGCATTGGTACACTCAATTATTTTTGTTCTGATACTAAAACTAAAATCAAATGAGAATGAGCAATTTTTCAAAATACAGCTTGCTCTTATAACAAAAATAAATTTTCTGCTCTAACACCAAAATCACATAATCCAATGAGCAAATTTTCAAATCTTTAAGCAAATGGGCAAACTATTTATGCATATGACCATTTGTATCACATGCCAAAAGAATCATTTTTCTTTTCAAGCATATGCACTTATAATGCATTCTTTTGAAATTCATATTTCACATAAATGCTTTTATTCAAGTGTTTTGTCATCATCAAAAAGGGAGAGATTGTTGCTCCTTGATTGATTTTGATGATTACAAAGCAGATTGAAGGGGTACCAATATTTTTTTTATTTGAAAAAATCTTTGTGCTCTTCAGGGGCAAAATCATAATTTTACCAAAACCCTGATTTAATAGTATCATTTGGTAGAACAAAAGATTTGTGATCTATTGATGAAAATTTTATTATTTTTGGACTTGTATTTTTGAAGTTATGCATGTTTGAAATCCATGAGTCGACTCATGAGTCAGCTCATGGAACAATGAGCAGCTTGGCACGCTGAATTTTCAGTTTGGCACGCTGAATTTTTGGCTTGGCACGGTCTGTGAGTCGACTCATGAGTCGACCCACAAGGCATGAGTCGACTCATGAGTCGACTTCTGCTGTTTTAGGCCAAAAATTGCAGAAACTCATTTTCTGGTTGTTGCAACAGAGGTCGACTCATCGACTCATGAGTCGACCCCTGAGGCATGAGTCGACTCATGAGTCGACCCCTGCGACGGGATTTCTCCGCAACGGCTAGTTTTTAACCCGTTTTAAGTGCTTTAAATACTCATTTAATGTGCTCTAACGGCTTTTTTTCTGCCTAGAATATTTTTCTCTATTTCTTAAAGCTATAAAAGATTTCAAAAGGTGGAAAACAAGGAAGAGATAAGCAAGACATTAAGAAGAGAAAGAAAGAGATTTGAAGAGCATTCAAGAGAGCATTCAAGAGCATTCAAAAGAGAAAGGGTTTCTCAAGCCAACTTTTCAGCCCTAATCAAGAGCTCATTTAAAGCCTTCAAGAAGCCATCAATCAAAGCTCACCAACTCCTCAAGCGTTCATTCAATTCTTCATCCACTTTGAGAAAATCCAAAAAGGGGCTTCTTCACTTGAGTAAAGTGTATTTAAAGTTATATTCGCTCATTAAAGGAGCTTTTCTTGTACTTATTTGTGCTATACATTGTTTTACTCTTTTTGAGTGATTGTTTTTGTTTTGGAGGGGTTCCAAAACAAGGGAAGGTTGATCCAAACCTGAAATCGGAGTGTATTGGGTTGGTTTGTACCCGAGAAACAAGTGGACTAGCTTGGGATAGCTAGTGTCGGAGTTTCCGATGTTTGTATTCGGGTTGAATACAAGTTTAGTGGATTGAAATTCCCAAGTAGGAGCTTGGGGAGTGGATGTAGGTGCAAGGTTGGCACCGAACCACTATAAATCCTTGTGTTTGTGGTGTGCATAATTGTTTCTCTTTAACTATTCATTATTTTCTTGCATTCTTGCTTTAGGCAATTAATCTTGAACTAAGGTTATTCTCCTCATTCATTTAGCTATCGACAAACATCTTTCATAAGTCATTAGTTAAGTTTAAAATTTTTAGAAATCCAATTCACCCCCCCTCTTGGGTTGCATAGCTGGGCAACATCCATAGCGAGTGGGCTCTGGACGAACTTCTACAGCGGAATACTACTCCAAGCTTCCATGACAACTGGTCCTCGCCCGAGCTCCTACAATAAACGGCCCACTTTCGACCTCTCACGAGAATCGAAGCCTGTCCGAACTTCTCCAGCGGATGGATTCTGGATGAGCTTCTATGATGGATGAGCTCCAGCAACTGGGTCCTTGCGATAGCCGATCACCTCCGATGTCTACCGAGCCTCCCCAGCACTATCCGAAGTCCATCACCGGCCGACCTTCTACCAGGCTCCCCATAAAATCGGACTTCCCCGACGGACAATCTTCGGATGAGCTTCCACATCAGATAAATTTCAGACAGACTTTCCTAGCGATCGGACTTCTCCAGACTTCGTCAACAAAAAATCTCCATCCGAGCTCCTACAGCAGGTGACTCCCGCCTGACAGGTCAGCACTCGAAGCGTCCGACAACAGTAGATTCGTCAGTGACCTCGAAACATCCGAGCCTCTCCTAGAACGATGATGTAAAGAGCCATTCTGCTCCATCAGGTATCCCAGCCGAGCTTCGACCGATGGATCCAAACTCTCTGGCAAGCCACAACAAGGGCCACTACCCTACTCCACTCACTGCAATGGATTCCATGCGATTCCACCACTCTCTGACAAGCCACGACAAGAGCCGCCATCCTGCTCCACTCTCTGCAACGAATTCCATGCAGCTCCACCACTCTCTAGCAAGTCCCGACAATGGATACCACTCTACTCTCCGCAACAAACTCCACGTGGCCCTGAACGACCCCTGATGCCACTACTCTCCGTAACAAACTCCATGCGGCTCTGAGTGATCCACGACCAGATGGTTACAGACGTCGCTGTCGGTCAGTTACGCCCTCCGTCTATAAATAAGGACCTCCAAATACGTTCTTCTCTAAGCTGGTAACTCTATCTCAAAATTCTGCCAAAATTTTTGCTTGAGCACTCCATTTCTGTTGAAGCAGAGTACTGACTTAAGCATCGGAGGGTCTTACCAGAGCACCCCCAACTCCGATTTAGACTTTCTTTGCAGGTCCCGACGGCGGCCGCGGTCATCCCAGCTCCAGCTTCTCTGACTTCGACGAAATTCTGCACTAACAATATTAATAATTAAATCCTATTACGATTCATAATCGTAACTCAATCATCTGATCAGTCAAAAACTTCTTTTTTGTGTGATCTCATAAGTTCTGTTCTGTCTCGTAGCGAGACATACCATGACCTCCATCATAGTATGATCGAAATATTTTTCGATGGATTAGAATAATTCTAACTCATACCCAATAAGGATCATTGATCCAGAATGATCTTAGTGAGTTCTCACAATCTATTAGTAATGCCTAGCAGCATGTAATGGCAATCTAATAAAATAGAAAATAAAACTCTTAGATATAGTTACTGTGTGGTTCAGTTTCTCTATTATAAGTCCCAACAAGATGGAGGTTATGAAAACTCGTCAAATTCTAACATCTGTCATATGAAATATTAGATTAGCTCAAGTCCAAATATGATACTCATAAAAAAATTTTTTCATCAATCACCTTACTATGGCCATAGACGTATGGACTTAGTTTCTCAAATCCTATAGGACTACTCCTTATCCACTAAGGTCAATAGATCCCTTATAAGTGTGCATTCTACTCCTATAATGAATCTACTATAGCCAACATATACTATAAAGATCCAAATGGCTAGAAGATCATATTTATATACAGTCAAACTATAGCAACCTTACTGTGAGCAGTCGAGATACCATAGGTCAAAAAATCACTCACACCACTACAGCATCTAGATGATCACTAACGAATAAGTAAACATTCATATGATCTCTCGTATGGTCATGCTCAGTATCGATATTCTCCAACAACTATCCATACTCTCGCTTAGTGTCTCTACATTATAAACTCAAACTTCATCTATCCCGAAAGAAGCGATCCGCGCACCGATCTAACTGGATCAATCACCGTCCCATAATGATCTCTCGATTGAGAGTAATTTAGGAATTAATTATATATGTCTCAAATCTAAACTCTTTAGAATATGTATCTTTAAATTATTAATTTTTTAGACGATTCTTGAACACATAATATAAGAATGGATAAAATTATCCACTTTATTAATAAATTAATTATTTAAGTATAAAAATATGTCCTAAAATTATTACAATGTGTCTGCCATATTGGCTTCTAGGGCATACATATAACATGCAGCCGGTGTGATCTCACCACATCAGGCACACCCCTATGGAGGATTAGTCTCGATTGATAAGTCTCTCCCGCAACAGAATCATTCCCTCTAATTGGCATTTAGAGGGCAAATTAGAAATAGAAAAATCAGAACTATTTCATACTCCCATCCTTTTTTTGATTTAATAAAGATTTTGTATAGATACTTATTGTTTTTTATTTTTTGAATGATTTTAATTGGTAAGAGTGGAGATGCCTAAAAATTGTGAAATTTAAACTAGAACACCTAGGCTATGAAGGAAGGTAGGGTTCAAATTGATCCCAATCTGAGCTCATTTAATATGAAAATTGCTTAGCTTAAGTATAAGAAAGTCCATTCTGACCTTAAATCAGTAATTGAGGTAGATAGAAGGTGGAATCAAGGGTAATTTAAGAGGAATAGGATCGTTGTCAGTGAACCAAGATAAACCAAGTTGATTGGTCAACTAGTGTCGGTGGAATTGATGGAATTACTAGGAATTTTGCTCAATTTGGCTCAAAATTGATCACTTTGAAGTGAGGTGGAATTAGGTTCAAGGGTGGATGAATTGGCTCAGACTGAAGTAGGGTGAGAGGAATTAAATGAAAATGTGAATATTAGAGGTCAAAATTAGAAGAAAATGATTGATTAATACAATTAGATGCAATTAGGCATAATTAAATTAATTGATCACTTGAAGAGGGGATAAGATGGATTATTGACCGATTTTAACAAAACTAGGGTATGGATGGATGGTTGGGAAAGGAACGACCTAACTAACTCAATGAGCATAGTTTAGATGCATGGCCGTACCTAATAATGAACATGTAAGTTAGCCAATTCTGAGGGCTCTTTCATTTCGGTCCATGGTAATTTTGCAACAAGCTTTTTGATCAGCACAGGCATTGAATTTCGCTGTATTCTTAGAAGATGCCTCTTCACAATCCTCTTTTCTGGGAAGCATGACTAGTTCAAGAGGCCAATTAGATGGCAATATTTTGTTGATAAACAGAAGTTGATCATCAAAAGTGACTTTCTCACCATCGTCACAGTCTTGAGACTAAGTGAGCCGGTCCTTGGAGGATCAACCTTTTGTTCACGAAATACCAACTCTTCTTCTTACTAATTTTAAAGACTTCAAAATCCAACACATGTACAGAGAGGCCAACAGCATTATAGTACGTTTACTATGAATCCTAGATATATGTACAATAACTATAATGACAAGAGTAATGTGCAACTATCTCCTTTATTATAGAATTAAAAGTAATCACGTACAAGAGTATCACAAGTTATTATACATTTATCTAGCTTGGCTTGCAGCTCCACTGGTGCATCACAATCAAACGAAACTACTATTTGGCAAAGATGTACCACATGTTGCTCTCATTCGCATTTTTATTCCCCGTACAAGAACTACCAATGCATTAGAATTTACACCACCTCTGTAGTAAATCACAAAAAAGAAAAGGTTAACATCCACATTGGCACTGCTGATTGCTAATAAATGCGAGTTGGGTCTTGATCATTTTCTTAAATACCTATTGTCTAGACTCAAGCATGGGTCCAGCATTAACATGGGTTACAATAATTTGTATTAGAAAAACTATATCCATACTCATTTGCCGTCCTTATTTTCCTGAGCTAATTAAATCTTAACCAAGGAGTGCACTCATGTGCCTATGTAAAACAAGATGAAACAGATGCAATGCAGAAGTGGCAACTTTTATCTTTTTAGCGGAGGCAAACATCGATAAGTTATACAGTTGTTTAAACAAGAACTCTATTTAAGCTTCTAATTACCATAGGTGTGCTAGCATGCATGCATGAGATCATTTACACTGTTTTGCATAAATAACCCTTTAAGTATGATTTATCACATATTTTCCCTCCAAAAGTCACTATTTACATACATATAACCCTCAAATCATATTACTCTTGCAAGAATACACCTCATGTTAAATTTTTAAGTGATGGGTGTCATTTAATTAGCATTTTGAGTGCAAAAGCATGATAGAATCCTATTGTATTTACACCCTTGACAAAATTCTAAAATTTTGATCTATTATGTAAAGAGTTATATTTTTATACAAAGTTTTTTATGGTGTCATTGCAAAGATAAAATGATTTTAGTGGTAAATATTCAAATAATGAATTTGAAGGATCAATATATAATAAGCTATATCAATACATATGCAAAGGGAACATGTATCCCAAAGTTGTTGAATGTGGTTTCGGCTACCTCAGAAAAGCAAGATTTTCCAACGAGTGCGATTATAGAACACTGCATACTTTGAGATCATATTTTGAACATGGGTCGTCAAGCTCCCCATATCTTGCCCCAACAAAAATGCACATCTGATCTTGGGAATTCATGCCTATTGGACTTTAGCTGGCAAGGATCTAATGAAGCTCATTCATGTAAATACAAAGTATGCAGTTTTCTTCTATAGAAATACACATGGGGAAATGTTTAGCTTATAATAACCCATTTGGGCTAACATTTGCCAAGATTTCTTGAGCCAATATATGGCACACATTAAGGCCTCAAGTGTGACATGACCAAATAAAATTTTCGTGCTTTAACTCTTTAATATTACTTAAATGGCAAATCAGTTACTAAACAAGGCCTTGTTAGCAGACAAATACAACAAGACAGAAAAGAGCATCGGTAAGATCTAGCTCCCATTCCTTTTATCTAACAAAGCTATTAATTTGTAATTTTGTCGGAACAAATTAAATTTGGGAAGAAATATATTTTTACTTAATATACACCTTCATCCTCCAAACTTGTAAGAACCAACGACCGCGTGCCCAAGCTGTCGTACTTTAGGTAGCAGCCTTAGTGACTCTTGGCTAACATGTAAATAAATATGTGAAAAGTGAAAGCTTGCGCTCTCTCCAATATGGAAAACTCTATTTTCCAATGTAAATCTTTCCAATCAATGACAACTATTTGGACATTCAGAGATGAGAGTGACAACTCCATTTTCTAGTGATCAATAATCTGAGTATATCTCATATCAATGGTAACCGTCTAGACATGCAAAAACGAGTGTCCACATCAGTATTTTCCTGTGATCTGTAATCTAAATTTATGGAATTTCAATATTACTGTAGACATATAAAAATGAGTGGATGAAAATGGTTGGTGGAAGGTGATTAAACGGCATTCACCATGCTTTCACTCGCAGAACCATCAAGAAGATATTATTGTCCTCCAGTTGCAATCCCATTTTAACCCCACCTTTAGTCCTGGCTTTTATCAGTTGTTTCCCTATTATTTCTACATGCTGATCAAAGCATGGTATATATCATCCTTCTAAGTTAAAGTAATTAAATGTACATAGGCCGTTTTTGTAGAAAAAATATTTTTGTAAGTAATTTTTACAAATAATTATTTGGAAGAGCACCAGTTTAGGAGTGAGTAGTTATTCATGGAAGGAAAAAAAAAACTATCAATAACCATCATGGAATGGAAGGCAATATTGAAAGTAACCTCTTCTCTGTTACAAGGGCTTTACATAATATCTTTAACACTATTTATTAGTATTCTCAATTAAAATTTCTCTTGGTGGCCATAATCTTGAAGGATAACCAGATTCGATATGACTCACTTTTGCCACTATGAGTAGGACTGAATAGGATTTAGAGCAAGATCTATTGTATTGAGAAGCCAAATGATCTCCTAGATTTATGGAGGCATTAACTCAACCATACAACACTCGATTAAGATGATTTTTTTGTTTTATTATTAGGTTATCTTTCAAGCTCTAATATGGCATCTTCCTTCTAAAGGTTGCAATGCAGCTAATGTTTATGGACAAGTTCCATCATTTGGGCCCTAAAATAAATGGATCAAACTAAAAATTTTCTTTTTGAAAAAAAATTAATTGAACGTATCTTTTAAATTATGAAGAATTAGACAAAGAGATCGAAGGAAAAGTTGATACAAGAGTCAAGATCTATTTCTATGGGATTTTAGCTCTTTCATATTTATTTCTACTATTTGTATCTATTTTGAAAAAAATTAATCCTATTTCAATTAAGAAAGAGAAATTCAACATGGATTGAACAAGTGTAGACGGGACTATTACAAATTAAGGCTATCCATCTCTATTCATAAATCATCATTTGAAAGAAAGGACCTAGACCTTATTTTCACCAAATTTTTTACTTGTTTCGTTAGTTTTTTTGAGAGATTTGAATTAAGTTAAGTGAATTTTGCCTAATTAAATTAGGTCAAATCTCATATGTCTACTTAATTAGGAGCTAGACATTCTAGGTTTGAGTCTTACATGGTGCATCCTTAAGGATTTGAGCTTAAATAATTATAGCGCCAGTGAATCTCCCTCTCTTTCTTTTTAAAAACAAAAAAAAAAATCATTTTGTCATTATTGAAATGATGCAAGATACTTTTAACATTTGAGCTTAAATAATTATAGCGCCAGTGAATCTCCCTCTCTTTCTTTTTAAAAACAAAAAAAAATTATTTTGTCATTATGGAAATGATGCAAGATACTTTTAACATTTTATCATATATACATATATGATTCTTCTAGTGATATGCTAAAGATCATCCATCTATTGTTCTTATAATGTGCCACTCAAAGAATGGTGGTGGTACATTTGGGGATAGGTTGCGTCAACTAGGTTCTTCGATTCTATTAAGGATGGCAAAATTTGACTCAAGCCCGTAAACCCACACAAGTACATCTGAAATAAATGAGTTTGCATGGGGTTCTAGTTACTAGATAACCTAAAATTAGTCTGAGTACAAACTGGTAGGTTTGGGTTTACCTCACAAATCCGATGAGTTACTCAATCTATCAGAAAAAATAAAATAAATAAAATAAAATAACCATAATAGGTTGTTTTTGTAGAAAAGAATTATTTTTTGTGAATAATTTTTAAAAAGTAATTATTTGGAAGAGCATCAATTATGAGTTATTCATGGAAGAAAAAGCATCAGTAGCATCTTCTCTATTATAAGAATAGGGAGAAGGCTTCATTTAAGCTCTTCAATACTCTAATCATTAGTATACTTTAAATTGGTGCATCTTATGGTGGTCAAACACAAGCCAGCTGCTTAGGAGTCAGAGGTTTTGTATTCGAGTCTTACATGATGCATCTCCAAGGATTTAAGCTTTGGCAATTATTTGCAAGTGAGTCTCCCTCTTTCTTTTTTTCTTTCTTTTTGAAAGAAGAGAAAGAACTCTTTTTATTATTGTTGAAATGAAGCAAGATATATTTAACCATTATATCATATCACTCAATTAACAGCGTTGCTATAGATCATCCACCTTTTCACCACTTCATTCATCACTCCTATGTGGCAATTAGAGAATGGGGTACTATAAGGGGTGGCAAATTTGACCGGCAAAATTTGAATCAAACTCATGTTGAGAAATATATCTCAAAAGTCAATCGTCAATCTGTTAATGGTTGAGCAACCTTGTATTATAATTGATTTGTTAATAAATAAAATATATTTTTGATATTTTCATCACAAGTTTTCATCTTCTAATGAACTCCGTTATTGTGATGAAATTTTTAGGACTATTTAGGTTCGATAAAGAGAGGATTTATCGATTAGTCCTTAAAACTGTTCATGACCAAATGATAGGCTGTTAATAAGGATGACAGCTTCTATCAAGCATAGATCACTGTAGGCCATATGGATTGGTTGTCCTCTTAACTAAGGAGTGTGGAGACACTGATATGGCATACAGGTGAGATGTAAGGGTACATCATCATGAAACGTGACCAACTCCAGAGCATTCTGCTGTCGAGAATGTCTCTGATAGGATATAGGTATAAGTGTCCCTTAGACCTGAGATCGCCTCAGTGACTTGCAAGCAACTCATTGTGTTTGGTACTGGACTAACTGAATTTCTAATTCAGTGACGGAAGGCTTCTGGGCACAGTCAAGTACTTGCAAAGTCGGAGTGTGATCAAGATAGGATTGACCACTCCAAGAGTTGGAGAAGAATGAGTCGCTGTATTTCAATTTAGCAAAATCTTGGCCAGGGTAATCCATCAGATGGATTTGATATTTTGAAATACAATGTGGACAACCTGATCAGAGTTGACAATTGAACTCTGAGGTGTCCTATGAGCATTTTGATCAAAGGGATGAATTATATGAAAGCTATATCCGCATGGGTTCTAAGGATGTTGTTCAACACATTCGACCTATCCGACCGTCGGGTACCATTACTAGATGGTCACTTCGATTGATACAAAAATTTATTTCTGTACTATCGACTTAAGTTCGGACCTATAAGGTCACACACATTAGAGTTCATGATCCGATCGGATGGTTGATCAACGATTAAGAATCGTTCTAAGGTTAAACGATCAATACGATTGACATTTAGCCTAGTGCAAGTATTGCAAGAGAATCGATTAGCAATTCGATTGCTAATTGACTTAATTTGATTAAGCCAATGGATTGAGATTAAATTTAATTGAATATGATTTAATTAGATTTAGTTTGGGCTTGATTGGATCAAGTCCAATTAGTTTATTGGATAAGCCAAGTGTAAGAAAAAACTAGTCCTAGTCCAATTAGGACTTGGGCCAACCTAATTTCTAATTCTATTAAAAAATTAAATCAGATTTAAATCTAATTTAATCTGATTAAATTATATTTTTAATTTGGTTAAGACCTATTTTAATTGGGTTGATTTGATTTTGATTTAGTTTAGTTTGAGAAATCAAATTTGAACAAGTCATAGATTGAATCCTAGTAAGACTAGGATTCCACCTTGCGCCACCTTAGCCCCCCATGCCCACTCTCTCTTATTTTGTGCGACAAAACCTTCTCTCCCAGGCCTTCACACACGCTCAAAGCTTTCCACTCTTTCTCTCTTACATGGAATGTGGTTGTGGACCAAGTCAAAGTAGGAATTAGTTTGGATTTAAAATTCTATGAGATAGAATTTTAGGAAACCAAAACTCTTTTTTTATGGCACTGATTTTACTCAGATTTTTTTTGAGATTTTTATGACTTTTATAGCACATATTGTTCGCCCTTTGCTGGTGGTCCATGGCAAAAAAAAAAGGGGGCACCCAAGAGTTGGGCACCACTTGTCTTGCCCTATTTGAATTTTTCTTGACTAGGTATTTGACCTAAACAATGACTCTTCATATCTCATTATTTAAGATAAATTTTTTCTTAAAATTTTCATGGATTATAGAGCATTGAGAGACCTTTGGGGCGTGTGAAAATCAGAGAAAAAGAGTGTTGGGGCGTGGAGATATAATAGACACAAAACTAGATGTCTAAGTGAGAGCAAAGAGAAGAAGAAGAGGGTCTTCTTCTAGGATTGCTGAGTTCACCTCTTCTCTTCCTCCATCTATGAATTTTCTGAGAGTGTCTCATATCTAAAATTCCTTCTCCTACTTCTCATCTTTAGAAGAGTCTAAATCAAGAAGGAGGCATCTAATCGACCATCAAAGAAGGATCAGCACAGTACTAGCATACTGTACTGATTTTCTGGATCATGACTTCTGATCGTGATTCGTGGGCTCGTATGGATGACTCCTAGAGGTCGGACATATGTGTGACTCACAACATCATCCTCAAGTCCGGATCAGCAAAGTTAGAATGTCTAACTTGCAAGGTAATAGATCTGATCTATTATATTTTACATACATTAGATGTAGTATAGAAACATATTGATATGATCAATATGTAGTTCTTGCTCTTTATATTTTAATTTCTAATTTAATATCATATAATAGAATCTTAGATCTAGAGATTCTCTGATTTTATAAGATAAATTTTGATTTATTTTAGTCTTCTGCTGCCTGATCTTGAAAAAGTTTCAAGATCTAACCCTGAAACCCTAGATCTGGTTCCTTCAACCCATCAACCATACAAACACACTTGAATTAAATGGGTTTAGGTGGGCTTCTTCATAATTAAGTCAGTTCCTAGGTGATGCAAAATCAGCATGACTATAAATTTGTAGGTATGAGCTCAAGTTCACAAAGCTGATGAGCCCCTATTCAAGGTGATCTGTGAGGAACCAATTGTTGTGGTTCACTTTAAAGAGAAGAAGGTTATAGAAAGTGATGGAGAGGGGAGGCTTTAGGATTTATGCTTTGAGATTGCATTTTAACTAATTTTGTCCTATATTTGGTTGTTACAATCATATACCCGAAGTTTCCAAATTTATTGTGATTGTGATGACATGTCTGAAATTAAATTTGATTTTATTGCATGTAATCTTTGAGCATCATATTTTTGTTTCAAGTTATATATGATTGAGTCAAAATTTTAAATGAGTTGATGGGTGGACATCGATTAATATAAAATAAATGGGTTGACCATGGACTTTTACTTTCTAAACTAATTATAGATGGATCTTGTATGAGTTGGAGAGTTTTTGACCAAAATCAATTTAGTCAAGAGTCAAATTAATCTAAATCCATCCATTGCCACCTCTAGGTACCATCTGCCGATCACGGACATCGATATAGAATCACTGAGTTGAGAATTGATGTGACATATGACCTTGAACATTTTCTACAAGTAATGTTACTCTATATCTCTAAATCTAAAGTAATGGTCCAAAATAAACTTTGTCATTTTTTTTTTTCCCTCCTATGATGTAGCTGTCCAAATCCTTTGGCAATTTGTCTAGCATTCGCATTCATTTTGCTTACCAAAAAGTGTATCAATTTGGACTAAATGCAGCTTTTCTTATTTATATTTCTGATCAATTTCTTCTCAGTGCTACTCATGTTGATTAAGATACAAGAACTAATGGAAGGAGTGGCTCTCAGATTGGACTGAACCAATTTTTGCTAGATTGGACTAAACAAGATTGAGTGACTAATTGTGTAGTTTGTTTATGTTGTATGTTGGCTAGATAAGCAAACCATATGCTAGTATTTGTCAGAACCTGCAACCATCACCGTAGGGAGAAGACCAAGGGTGATGATACTGTAGACCTTGGTGGACCATATAACTTAAGGTCCACCCATATTCTAATTCTACAGAGCCAATTACCTTATACTAAGACTAAAAATAGATTAAATATTGATTGGACACTAATATATCCATATTTATATCCATATTTTTTAATAAATATGAAAATCGATATGGATATTAAATGGATACCAAAATTAGAATCCATATTTCTTCTAAATAGATATAGCTACAAATTAGATATTAGGTATATCCATATTTATTATGATCAGATATCGATATAAGTTGGATACTTGTTATAACCATATTTTCTCTATCTAAATATGGATATAAGTCAGATATTATTTGAATATAAAGGTAGAACTCAATGATGAAAACTGATATTAGTTATGTAATCATAAAGGATGAAAATGTAATTCACTATGGAGATTACATGTGATATAAGATCATTAAACATTTAAGATATGGTTATTAAACCTACATGGATGTTGACCTAGTCAAGAGTCTAAGTTACTAGTTCAACTAGATTTGTACTAAAATAATAAAAAATAAAATTTTGTAAAGTAAAATTATAATGTAAAGATTATTACTAAATTTTTTGGAGCAAAATCTGATAAAAATATAAAATATAACAATATACATGAAATAATTATTTAATAATCTGCATGTTTTTGAATAAGTAAAGAGAATGACCCCATAAATTAGATGCAGTATTGTGCTCTGTTGGTTGGGTGTTTGCTTCTTAAGTTAGATGTTTTAGGTACCTTGTTATACAAATATCTAGATCCAAATTTGGAAAAACCAAGTATATCTAAATCCAAATTCAAATCCTATATATTTTTGTAATAACATCTGGATCCATATCTAGATCTAATCAAACTAAAAAATCCATGTCCATATCCGACTTGAATCGGATATGGAAATGAATACGGTGAAATTATTTTTCTGACCCATTTTTAGAACAACCAGTACCTCTGATCGGAGTGTTTGATTTTATATTAAAATTTATTTGGTTCTTTGGTCATGAAATATTTGGGCTTCAATGATAAGAGTAGAAAAATAGCAATTTAGCCTTTTGGTAGATTTTTTGCATGAACAAATAGTGATTAAGGTCAAGTTTAGGCATGGTTGGATAACCAACTTTTTCTATTCAATGCTTTGAAAAAGAACTTTTGATTATTCATGATCTTCTAGTAGAGCTTTGGATTTATTATCATGGGATTATGATTAGATTTTAGATTTATTATCATGGGATTATGATTAATTAGATTTTAGATTTAATTATTAAGATCGATTCGTTTGGTTTGTAGGAAGAATTTTTTTTCTCTAAAATATTATTTTTAAAAAGTTAATTTCTGAAAATATGGTATCTAAGAAAATAGTTTTAGCGTGTTTCGTAGATAATGAAAAAGTAGCTTATTTTAGAGTAACTTATTTTTGATTAAGCATCCATTTTTTTGAAATAAATTATTTAAAATATCTTAATAAATATAAGACCATATCTTTTTGCTCTCCAACATTGAATAAATATTAATATAATATTTATATTAATAAAAATATTAATAATAACTTATTATATATTTTATTAATATTAACATAACATAATAAATATTAATATTAATATTAATAAATATTATACTAATATTTAGATTAATATAATATAAAAGAAGAGTATTAAAAGTGTATTTGTGGAAAAAAGAGCCCCAATTCCCATCCTTTGAACATTCTAAAAATCTATCTTTTTCATGAATTTTTTTCTCATGAAATATGAAAATTATATTTCTATAGGAAGATATTTTTTTCAATCTCTTTTCACTGAAAACTCTAACTAAATAGGAGGATTTTTTCTGCTGCCTAGGAATCACATTTTTCCTCTATCCAATTTTTGGGAACTAGATGAGTCCCTGCAAGAATCTTGCCATGGAAAGCTTATTTTGCAGAGGCTGCTCACACCCGCGCTCACACGTGGGGGAGAGAGGGATGCATAAAATTTTACTCCATGCGTTGGCAACCAAGTTAGTCCTGAGGGCTACGAATGGGACGGGGTGTCGGTAGTTTCAATTGGCTTAAATGGCTACCAATTACCCACTCTGCTTATGTTTGAACAATCAAAAAGCATGTCTCATTGCTAATAGTTACATGGTGGAGAGGGAACGGTGAGTGGGAGAGGTGGGTCCTGAATTAATTGGAACAATGTACTCTCCCAGGTGAAAAGAAAAAGAAAAGAAAGCTAAGCCCCAAATATATATAGCAATGAGCATTCTCATTTGGAGTTGGAAAAATACAATTAATTACTGCAGATATTTATAATTCTGTTATTGGACTAATCAGTCATAATATGGTATGTTATATCTCTCATCAGTAATATATATTACACATAGACGCATGATTTTTGAATAAAATAAATGTTTCAGTATCATTTATATCAATACAGTGAACTCCATAAATGATCATCATTTGACTAAATTTTTTAATAAAATAATAATTTTCATATTAGTCAAGAGAATAAATTGATGATAAAAAAGGGATTTTATTCATGTAATCAGCTGGTGCTGAGCTTGAATTAAATAACTTGGCCCAAGCTCAACTTGGCTACAAAATGGTCCAAGCCTCTAGCTTGGACAAGCTAAGATTACTTATACAAGTATGTTTTATATCCCGTCATCCTACTATCAAATCCTAGGGACTACTCCCATTAATTGATCTTCTGTGTTGGATTCCTATATTTATTATGTCATGTTAATATAAAAAAATAGTTATTTGTCTATTTGTTTGTCATCCTATGTAGAAAAATAAAGTAATTCCTTCAATCCGCTTAATAAAAATTTTCTTTTAAATGTATAAAAAATCTCTTAAAAGAGCTGGGTCTTTCTGCTAAACTAATTTACATAGTTCGAACGGGCTTGCCAACTTCCTTTCTTAGTTGTTTCTTGTTTGATGACAAAGAGGGGTCAATCTATTTTGTGGAGAAGGAAATTAGCTAAAATAAGATATAGATTCCTTTTCTTTTCTCAATGAATTATCAAATTATTGAGTTATAAAAACATTTATTTATACTAATTTGGTTTGCTGGTGCATAATTTAGGTTAAATTCCACTTCTAATTATAAAAGGATACAAATTTTTCAAAATTTACATAACTATTGAAAATAATCAGAACAAGTTTTATCTTCCATTTGGAATTAATGATGGATTGAAGGAAGAATGGATGAAAGAGGAAAAATAAATGAGGAAGAGGATGAATGGAAGACCCATTCATTCTTCTATATGTTTGGTCAAATATGGAAGGATGGATGGGAATAATTTTCTTCTATGATTAATATAGGATGAATGAAAGGAAGGATGGATGATATTTATATAATAATTTTATTAAATTATATTTTAATAAATAAAAATTATTATTATTAATTTATTAATCTTACTTATACTAAAATGATAGGCTAATACATAAACTCATAACCTTTGTAATTATACAAAAAGTATATAAATATTTAATTTTACATTAATTTAGTTAAATAAAATTATAAAATAATTATTTATACACAAATTTATTTATATATATTAATTATGTAAATAACTAAGAAATAAAATTAATTAATTAATTAATTAATTAATTTTGTATAAATAGTTAACTATAAAATAATGAAGATAAAAAAATAATCAAAGACAATTCTAATTATTTACTTACAATTATAGAAATTATATACTGAAACTAAAATAATTATTAATAAAATTTAATGTTTTCAGATAAATAGTATATATAAAATAGAAAATATATATGAATAGAATGAATGAAAATATAAATAGCTGTTGAGATTATCAAAAATTAATGAGCAATAATTTTATCAACATATCAACCTCGTGAACTTCATCTATCTTTTCTTGCATCATCTTAGCTTGAGAGGATATAAATAGGATGATTATAGTGGATAGATAATTCCTCATTTTCATCCGTCTTTCCTAAGATTTTTTGGATCAAATGGTAAAGATGGATATCCATTCTTCTATCTCCCTCTCATAAACCCAATGAAATATAAGATTAGTCTTATAAGAGGTAAATCACGATTTCTACACCGATTTTGTCCATAAACATTTTACCTAAATCTTTTTGGATTGAAAGATATACTAATCTGTTTTGGGACCCTAATGATAGAATTTGATCTCGATCACTTGATGCGCTATACTCTTATAGATTGGCACCCAATCATTGAGCTCAAAGTCACTCTATTTCTTAACAAAAGATACCTCAATTAGATAATGTACGAGCAAGTTAGGATTTTTGAAAATTTGGCATGCGATTAACCTTTCTGATATCGGGGTCTTGTTGGTGTATTTTATCTAATCTTTTTTATAATGGTTACAGCGATTCATATCGAATTTGATGATCCTGAACCAGTTCAAAAAAAAATTATTTTATCTAGTGTCTCTACGGTGGAAATTTGGGGCGTAGATTTGAGGAAAGCCAACGCTTCATTAGTAATAAGGAATGGAAACGTGGAAGAGTGAATGGCACTGGATCGCATTCGTTTCGGGCGGGCCCAAAGTAATGGTCTACCCGAGTGTAGAGTTGGGATCCCACCACTCGATCCATGGTTTTCACCTTTTAGCGCGGGGGCGAATGAAGACGAAGAGGTTGCGAACCGTGGACCACCATGTGCTCTGTCTCCATCAACTACCCTCACTTTTCGCCGTTTCAATCGATCGATATTAAAGCAAGCGAATATTTTCTCGCTCTTACTGGCAAGAATACGATAAAAAACGTGTGCATGTTAGAGAGAGAATTTACCCGTGCGAGAAGAGATCCCCACTTGTGCGGTCATCAGTGGCACCTCACCAGTAGTGCATTGCTCGTTCAGCTCCGGATGGATCTTCTTCTTCAGCATCCTCGTCCACAGCTACCCATTCCCACAAAAAACCAATTACAACAGATTAAAATAAGAGTTAGTAACTTACTAGTCAACAATCTAAAACTTTGCCATCGCTGCTCCACTCGCATTCCCTCATTCCCACGAAGTAATCATTAACGTGCGCGGGAGGAGCGAGTGGGGAGAAGAGTGAAATATATGGATCTATAGAAGGGGGTGTTTGCACTGTACTCGGTGTAATTTTGTTGAAGTGGTGTTGGCTTGCGCCGGGTTGGCTCCTTTCTTCTTGTGCGGCGTGTTGGTCTTGGGACAAGCGCTCGGAGGTCTGATTGCAACAGGGTTGGCGACTTGAGACCTCTTGAAAGCGTTATTTCTCCTATCCATGGAGGCATCGGCAGCAAACAGCTCGGCCAATGTTGTCCTACCCCTTTCTTTCTTCTCTTTGTTCTTTAACAACGGCTCCTCGAGGAGTTTCTCAGGTTCCTCTTCGTTCATCACCATCTGCACCATTTTCTTGTCCTCCTCATCAAGTGGTGATTTAACTAAAGCGGACTCTAAGACGGCCATCGGTTTACGCTCCTCCACAACAAACGCTGCTACTGCTAGGACTACTTGTTGTTCCTGATCCTCGTCCTCCCCCTCTTCTTTCTCCTGTTCCTTCTGGAGTGATTCCTCTTGTGGGGAGTTGGACTGGGAGAAAAGGACATGGCAGGGATGACCATGGCCTAACGTGCCAATAGTGAGGATGCCATCGAGCATGTCATGAAGCAGCAGTGCTTCTGTGTCCCTATGCCCTTCCCTCTGACGAACCATCTCTTCCTTCTCCGTCTCCCCACCAAAAACTACTTCTGGAGTTGAAATAAGAACCAAAAATGCCATCTCAAGATAGATTAACAAAAAGCAGAACCAAACTTACAACGAACAACAAATGCAGCCAGGAATTATCTAGGGATGAAATAAGATTCACAGTGTCATCTCATTGCTCATAGTAATTAATTCAAAAGGAAAATGAGGACTCGACCTTTCTTTTGAGAAACCTGAGAGTAGCTCATGCTTGGGTGCAATCTGCGGTGCATCCAGTTGAAAATCTGCACCATTGGAATGCTCAAAATGGACAATGCATTCAGTTACCTTATTTGCTCGAAATTATTTAGACTCTTCATCAAAAAAACTTGCACAATTTGGGTGATGACAGATAAATGAACAATGTGTCAACTTACCTTCATTGTGTCTCTCAGCTGGGGTGGGATTGGAGTGAAGGCCACTGCGGGATTGGACTTGGGATGGACCGAGGGAGAGTGGGAGTGAATGTATATATGCGGGAGAGGGCCAAACTACTCGGGAGGCTCTAAAAGGGGACACCTGTAAGCCGGAGATGGGTCCCCCGGCAAAGGATACTGGAGCTTAGTTGGCTTCGCTTTGGCTCGACTAAACCGGCCGGATTCTTCTTATAGGGTTCGGTGTCCCCGTAGGCCCCTGCTATGGGAGCACCCACTGGTCAAAAGGGACACTGGTGGCCCAGACGCGGTCAAGAGCACATGTATCAGCGGTCCGGCGAATAGGATGGGCCTGGCTCGCTTCTGGCCGATCAGACCATCGTGCCAGCAACGACAAAGAGTCCAGCATGGCGTCGGCCAACCATCACGTAGTACTGTTTCTTGGGCTCTGCTCTATCATGCAACATCGCATCAGCTCTGTCGCTTGGAAAGATCCGTTGGTTTGATGTGATGCTCCATCTTAAAAGCACGAGGTAGGCACGTGATAGACAGCAACAAATCAATCCGGATTGACCATGCCATGACCGCCATTTCTTGCTTCCATTAGCATATTCTCCACAGCAATGAACCAAGTAATGGTGATGTCCGAGCTTCTGCTCCACTAACATATATTTCAGAAACACCATAGCAATGAACCAAGTAATGGTGATGTCCGAGCTTCTGCTCCACTAACATATATTTCAGAAACACCATAACATTTATTTAAAATGTACCTACACCAAAATTTTGAATGTTCATACATCAAACTCTTTTTTCTAAATTTTTGTTCCAATTAAAAAAAAAAAAGCTAAAACCTAGTCCATTACCGCTCTGCCCACGATCGCAACCCAATTATTCCTGGACATCTAAAAATTAGCATTTGAAAAGAAGAATGTGCTACAACCCGGTAACATACCTTCACACATCTAGATATATACATACATACATATATATATATATATATATATATATATATATATATGTATATATATATATATATATATATGTATGTATGTATATATACAAATATAAATATATACATATAAATATAAATATATACATACATACATATATATATATATATATATATATATATATATATATATATATATATATATATATATATATATATATATATATATATATACATATATATATATATATATATGTGTATATATATATATACATATATATATATATATATATATATATATATATACATATATATACATATATACATATATATATGTATATACATATATACATATATATATACATATATATATATATATATATATATATATATATATATATATATATATATATATATATATATATATATATATACACAAATATATATATATATATATATGTATATATATATATACATATATATATATATGTATATATATATATACATATATATTTATATGTATATAAATATATACAGGCCTGGGCCCCCTGGCAGGCTATAGTAACGATCACGACCCTGCTCCACTTCTTGCGACGGATTCCGCGCGGCTCCATCACTCCCTAGCAGGCCGCAGTAACGGCCATGACTCTGCTCCACCTCCTGCGACGGATTCTGCGTGGCTCCACCACTCCCCACAACAGGCTCCATGCGGCAGGCCGCAGTAATGGCCGCGAATCTGCTCCACTTCCTGCGGCGGATGCCTCGCGGCTCCACTACTCTCTGGCAAGTCGCGACAATGTATGCCGCTCCACTCCCCGCAACTGATTTCACGTGGTGAGCCATGGCAACAGCCACGACTCCACCCCATTACTCTTCATGATAAATTCCTCCTAGCCCCGTGCGGCCCACGACGAGGCGGTTACAAACAATCGCTATCAAACCGTTGCTCCCCTTGCCTATAAAAAAGGGACCCCAGATACGTTAAGCTCTAAGCTCTATTTTCTATCCCAAAATTCTGCTAAAATTTTCGTTCGAGCGCTCCATTCTTCTTGAGACAGAGAACTGACTTGAGCGTCAGAGGGTCTTGCCGGAGCAACCCCACCTCCGGTTTAGACTTCTTTTGCAGGTCCCGACGGCGACCGCGACTCCCTCGACTCCAGCTTCTCCGACGCAGGCAAATTTTTGCACCAACAGGATTGGCGCTAGAGGAAGGGCCGTGTATCTTCGCGGTACCCTTATTCTTAAAGGAGCGCTTAACGGGACCGCCTCCGGTCATCTTTTCCGACGTCCTCTCCTCATTCCTCCACTAGGTCCTCGCCCAATGCATCCCCGCAGAGCATCTGCGCGACGATCCATGACCTCTACGGCCAGATCTCAAGCTCCGGCCTCACCTCTAGTTTTCCAGCCTTCTCCTCCTCCTCCAGCAATGGCCGTCGGCATGGGGCGGTCAGGCAATCGGCCCCTAACGAATTTCGCCAACACCATCTCGGGAGAATCCCGACAGGGAGCAACCAACGTATTGACCGTACCCTCCAAGCGACAAAAGATTGAGGAGCCCATAACCTTTACTGAAGAAGATGCTCAGGGAGTTCAATTCCTTCATAACGATGCAGTTATAGTTTCCTTGAATATAGCAAATTACGACGTCCGCCGCATTCTTGTCGACAATGAAAGTTCGGCCGACATTTTATTCTACGATGCCTTCTCGAGAATGTCCACCCTTGACGGCCATTTGGGACCGATTAGCTCCTCTCTAGTAGGGTTTACCGGCGATGCTATCTCGGTGGAGGGAATGATAACTTTGACTGTAGCTGCGGGTCGATATCCAAGACAATCCAGGGCTCTGATGAATTTTCTGGTGGTGAAGGCGCCGTCAGCTTACAACGCGATCCTTGGCCGACCTGGCCTCAATGCTCTCCGGGCCGTCGTGTCAACCTACCATTTGAAGTTGAAGTTCCCTACTGTTGGGTATAAAATACCCTCAGCCGAAGTTCACAGCAGGATTGATCCTCCCAAGACTCATCCGGCTTTCGACTGCAGATGGTACCTCTCCGGACTTCTCCAACAGCCGAATTTCCACGGTGTTGACTGAACTTCCCCGACAGATGAACTCCCACTACACCACCCCAAACTCCTTCAACATGAGTTCCCCCAGTCGTCTATCAAGCCGCCCCAAGCGTTCACTAAGCTCTGCCGCCGGCCAACCTCCTATGACCGTCGGCTGCTCCCCGAATCCCTTTCAGACTTCTTCCAGCCAGGTTCAACTCCAACCCAAACTGCCTCGGACCTCGCCAACAACCGAACTTCACCTACCAGACTTCGTCCAGACTCCTACGGAAGCCGGATCTCGTCTCTGACTTTGATTGTAGATAGACTCCATCCGGACTCCTACGGGAGCCGGACTTCGTCCCCAACCTCAACGGCTGGAAGGCTTCGCCCGGACTCCCACGGGAGTCGGGCTTCGTCCTCAACCTCGACTGCTGGTAAGCTTCATCCGGACTCCTAGGGGAGCCGGACTTCGCCCCTGACTTTAATTGCAGGTAGACTTCGATCGAACTCCTACGGGAGCCGGATCTCATCCCCAACTCCAGCTATAGGAAGACTTCAACCAGACTCCTACGGGAGCCGGATCTCACCTTCGACTCCGGCCACGGGGAAACTCCGTCCGGACTCCTACGGGAGCCGGACTTCATCCCCGACTTTGACTACTGGTAAATTTCGTTCGGACTCCTAAGGGAGCTGGACTTCGCCCCTGACTTTAATTGCAGGTAGACTTCGATCGAACTTCTACGGGAGCCGAATCTCGCCCCCAACTCCAGCTACAGGAAGACTTCAACCGGACTCCTACGGGAGCCGGATCTCGCCTCCGACTCCAGCCATGGGGAAACTCCGTCCGGACTCCTACGGGAGCCGGACTTCATCCCCGACTTTGACTACTGATAAATTTCGTCCAGACTCCTAAGGGAGCCAGACTTCATCCCTGACTTTGATTGCAGATAGACTCCCTCCGGACTCCTACGAAAGCCGGACTTCATCCCCAACCTCAACGGCTAGAAGGCTTCGCCCGGACTCCTACGGGAGCCAGACTTCGTCCCCAACCTCAAGGGCTGGAAGGCTTCGCTTGGACTCCCATGGGAGCCGGGCTTCATCCTCAACCTCGACTGCTGGTAAGCTTCATCCGGACTCCTAAGAGAGCCAGACTTCATCCCTGACTTTGATTGCAGATAGACTCCGTCCGGACTCCTACGGGAGCCGAACTTCGTCCCAACCTCAACGGCTGGAAGGCTTCGCCCGGACTCCTACGAGAGCCGGACTTCATCCCCAACCTCAACAACTGGAAGGCTTCGCCCGAACTCCCACGGGAGCCGGGCTTCGTTTTCAACCTCGACTGCTGGTAAGCTTCGTCCGGACTCCTAAGGGAGCCGGACTTCGCCCTTGACTTTAATTGCAGGTAGACTTCGATCGAACTCCTACGGGAGTCAAACCTTGCCTCCGACTCCAGCCACAGGAGGACTTCATCCAGACTCCCGCGGAAGCCGGACTTCGCCCCCGACGCCAATTGTAGGTGGACTCCGCCCGGATTCCCACGGGAGCCGGGCTTCATCCCCAACTCCGATTGAAAGAAGACTTCATCCGGACTCCTACGGGAGCAGGACTCCGAGCTCCTCTCAGACGGATGGCCAGCCACCTCTCTCCACCAGACACTCCAGTCGAACTTCAGTCGACAGGCCTGGGTCCACTGGTGGGCCGCAGCAACGGCCACGATACTGCTCCACCTCCTGCAACGGATTCCGCATGGCTCCATCACTCCCTGGCAGATCGCTATAATGACCATGATTTTGCTCCACTCCCTGCGACAGATACCGTGCGATTCCTCCCACCTCCTGAAAAGTCGCGACAATGGGCACCGTTCCACTACCCACAACAGACTCCACGTGTCACGTTTCGGTGGTGGCCACGATCCCACTCCACTACTCTTTGCAACAAACTCCGCCTGACTCTGGGCAGTCCACTGCCAGATGGTTACAGATGTCACTATCAGTCTACTGCCCCCTTTTCGTCTATAAAAGGGGACCCCAGATACGTTATTCTATAAGCTCTATTTTCTATCCCAAAACTCTGCTAAAATTTCTGTTCGAGCACTCTATTCTTGTTGAGGCAGAGAACTGACTTGAGCATCGGAGGGTCTTATCGGAGCAACCCCACCTCCGGTTTAGACTTCTTTTGTAGGTCCCGACGGCAACCGCGACTCCCTCGACTCCAGCTTCTCCGGCGCAAGTGGATTTTTGCACCAACACCTACCAACCAAGGGATCGGAGAGGTAAGGGGGGACCAAGCCCTGGCCAAACACTGCTACAACATAGCCTTGCAAAGAAGTAACCAATTCGATCCCTGCCCAGTTGATGGGCTGGACGCCCGCGATGACCTCGCTGAGGAGAGGGGTGGCCCAATCGAAGATCTGATTTCGATCCCTTTGAACGACGGGAATGCAGAGCATGTGGTGATGATCGGCTCCAACCTGGGGGAAGAGGTGCGGACGTATCTCATTGATTTTTTATAAAAGAATATGGATGTTTTCGCTTGGGTTCTAGCAGACATGCCGGAGATCGACACGAAAATCATGGAGTACCATCTGGCCGTCGATCCAAAGCATCGACCGACGAAAGAAAAAATCCGAGGTCATGCACCAGAGAGGCAGAAAGCGATAGCCGAGGAAGTGGACAAACTCCTGAAAGCCAGATTTATTAGAGAAGTCAATTATCCTGATTGGATTTCCAACATCATCCTAGTCAAAAAGGCAAACGGCAAGTGGAGGATGTGTATAGACTTCAAAAATCTGAATAAAGCCTGCCCAAAGGACAGCTACCCTCTATCCAGAATTGATCAACTGGTGGATGCGACCTCGGGCCATGAGCTTCTCACCTTTATGGATGCATTCTCTGGCTATAATCAAATCAGGATGGCACCGGAAGACGAAGAAAAGACTGCTTTCATTACTAACCGTGGCCTTTACTATTACAGGGTCATGCCATTCGGCCTCAAAAATGCAGGTGCGACCTATCAATGGCTGGTAAACAAAATCTTCAAAGAGCAGATCGGCCGCAACATGGAGGTCTACATGGATGACATGCTCGTGAAAAGCAAATCTTCCATGAACCACGTCGTCGACCTCGAGGAGACCTTCGACACCCTCTAAAAATATAAGATGAAGCTAAACCCGACTAAATGTGCTTTCGGAGTGACCTCAGAAAAGTTTCTGGGCTTCATGGTATCGGGGCGCAGAATTGAAGCCAATCCAGAGAAAATTTGCGCCATCCAAGAAATGGCCGCCCCGAAGTCGATAAAGGAGGTTCAACGCCTTACAGGGAGGGTAGCAGCCCTGAATCACTTCGTCGCAAGGTCGGCCGAACGATGCCTACCCTTCTTCCAAACCCTCAAGCGGCCGAAGGACTACTGTTGGACCCCCGAGTGCCAACAGGCATTTGAAGAGCTGAAGAGCTACCTCGGCTTGCCTCCGTTGTTGGCGAAACCCGAACCTGGAGAGGAGCTATTTTTGTACCTGGCAGTCTCCCCATGGCTCTCGCAGCAGTCCTCGTTAAGAAAGAGATGAAAATTCAACGACCAATCTACTACGTCAGTCGCGCATTGAGAGACGCCGAAACCAGGTATACTAAATTAGAGAAACTAACTTATGCCCTGTTGATTGCAGCCCGGAGGCTCGACCCTACTTCCAATGGCACACCATAACGTTACTCACCGACCAGCCAATCAAGGCTATTCTACACCGGGCAGATGCCTCCGGAAGGATGGTGAAATGGATGATCGAGCTCACCAAATTCGACATCAACTATCAACCCAGACCGACAGTAAAAGCTCAGATATTGGCAGATTTTATAGTAGAGTGCACAATCTCGAAGGAGGCCGAACCGGAACAGGGTGAAATGGATGACCTTGAGCCCCGACCAAACTCTCCTGAAGAATAAGACGACCTCCCTGGTTGCTTCTGGGCCCTCTACGTGGATGGGTCTTCCAACATGTCGGGCGCAGGCACGGGCCTGATCTTGATCAATCTAGAGAAAATCATCGTGGAGTACCCTATGCGCTTCGAGTTCTCCGCAACAAACAATGGAGCTGAATATGAAGCTCTGATTGTAGGATTGAAGATCGCCAAAGAGTTGGGAGTAGATCAGCTCCAAGTTCACAGTGACTCCCAACTGGTAGTGGGACAAGTCAGCAGAAACTATGAAGCACGAGAGGACAGCATGGCTAAGTATCTTGAAAAGATAAAAAAGCTCGTCCCCGCCTTCAGTAGCTTCAACATCAGGCAGATTCTAAGGATGAAAAATATCAGGATCGATCTTCTCTCCAAGCTGGCTACACTGGCTCCGACCAAGTTGCCCAAGGGTGTTCTCTTCGAACTTTTAAAGTATCCGAGTATGGAAGAATCGCAGCCCGTGATGGAAATTGATCACGAGCCCAGTTGGATCGACCCACTGATGGCATATCTCAAGGACAGAGTTCTCTCTCACGATGCAAAAGAAGCTCGAAAGCTCAGAAATCAAGCCTCCCGATACATCCTCTATGAGGACAAGTTGTACAAGAGATCATACTCTTTGCCCCTTCTAAAATGCCTCCGGCCTTCGGAAGCTGAATATGCCTTGTGGGAGGTGCATGAAGGAATCTATGGAAGCCATCTGGGGGCTAGATCTTTATCCCACAAGTTGCTCCGCCAAGGATATTACTGGCCGACAATGCATCATGACTCGATTGAGTACGTCAAAAAGTGTGACTGATGTCAGAGATATGCCAACATCCAAAGACAGCCCGCCACCGAGCTTACCTCCTTAAGTGCCCCATGGCCGTTTGCGCAATGGGGGATGGATATCCTTGGACCCTTTCCCATGGCGTCGGGGCAGAGAAAGTTCCTCCTGATAGCGATCGACTACTTCACCAAGTGGGTCGAAACCGAACCACTGGCAAAAATCACAGAAGCTAAAGTGCAAGATTTCATCTGGAAGTCAATCGTTTGCAGGTTCGGCCTGCCAAGAACCCTAATCACTGATAATGGGCGGTAGTTCACGGGAACAAGATTCACCAAATTCTGTGAAGATCTAAACATCTCCCACAACTTCACATCCGTAGCCCATCCTCAGACGAACGGAGAAGCTGAGGTGACCAACAGAACCCTACTGCAAGGGATCAAGACAAGGCTGGAAAAGGCGAAGGAAACTTGGGCAGACGAACTTTATCATATGCTGTGGGCTTATCGAACTACACAAAGACTACCCACGGGGGAGACCCCCTTCGCTCTAGCCTTCGGAACGGAGGCCGTTATCCCAATTGAGCTTAAACTCCCGTCGGCACGAGTCATAGCATTCGACGAACATCACAATTCGCAAGGTCTTAAAGCCAACCTTGACTTACTGGAAGAAAAGCGAGAGGTAGCTCAAGTTTGGATGGCAGCCTACAGACAGAAAGTCGCCCGCTATTACAATTTTCGGGTCAAGAATAAAGTCTTCAGAGCAGGAGATCTGGTGCTTCGACGAGCCGCTGTCTCGCAACCTCAGGATCGAGGGAAGCTCGCCCCAAATTGGGAAGGCCCGTACGAAGTCAAAGAAGTAGTTCGGCCTGGAACTTATTACCTCAAGGAACTTGGAGGAGCAGACCCCCTGCGACCATGGAGCTCGAAAAACTTACGGATGTATTATCGATGACTTTATTTTAAATAAAAGTTTCATATCTACATGTCTTCTCTCTTAGCACGAGCCTATATCGATAGGACAGTCAGAACAAATCATGTTAGGGATAGGAGGAGAACCTCGCCCTAACATGAGCAAAGTCGAAGGCCTGGTTCCTCTTAGACCGGATGGGGGGAGAGGCCAAACAGTGCCCACATGCGCCCCCACAGTCATGTTAGGGACAGGAGGAGAATCTCGCCCTAACATGAGCAAAGTCGAAGGTCCAGTTCCTCTTAGACCGGATGGGGGAGAGGCCAAATAGCACCCACATGTGCCCCCACAGCCATGTTAGGGACAGGAGGAGAATCTCGCCCTAACATGAGCAAAGTCGAAGGCCTGGTTCCTCTTAGACCGGATGAGGGGAGAGGCCAAACAGCGCCCACATGCGCCCCCACAGCCATGTTAGAGACAGGAGGAGAACCTCGCTCTAACATGAGCAAAGTCGAAGGCCCGATTTCTCTTAGACCGGATGGAGGGAGAGGCCCTGCAACGCCCACATGTGCCCCCACAGCCACGTTAGGGATAGGAGGAGAACCTCGCCCTGACATGAGCAAAGTCGAAGGCCCGATTATACTCAGACCGAATGGGGGGAGAGGCCCCGAGGCATCCATATGTGCCCCTATAGCCCTGTTAGCGACAAGAGGAGGACCTCATCCTAACCTGAGCTGAAATCGACTATTGTCAGAAATGGAGAAAGAACCCCGTCCTAACGCCAGTTGAGATCTGGTTGCTTAAGACCAGATAGGAAGAAGGAGACCTTCCCAGCGGCCCCTTCACGCTCCCGCGACCCCACCAAGAGCAGAGGGAAAACCCTCACTCAGAAAAAGAAAAGGAAAAAGGGGAGGGGAGTTAAGAAGGAAAGCGGCGGACTGCATCAGCGATGAATGGGAAACAAATTACATCAAAGATGTAAGAAACCTCATCTCAGCAAGGATCAGAGTTCTTATCAAAATCTCCGACCTTCACGAAAGCCCTCCACGCAAGCCCGAGATAGGATGACTTCCTCAGGGTGACGAGAAGCTCGGACCTCTGAGCTCGAGCTCTGAAAGAGGACGGCAAACTCGAGCGGCCCCGGACAAATCCGCGGCCATGGACGAAAGGGTGGGTCAATGCGATGGCAATCAGGTACCTCCGAACGGTATCGACTTCAAGCAAGGCAAAAGCCGAAAGAAGCTCGGCAAGCGACAATCCAACACATAAGTAAAAGAGGTAGCAAAAAATTCCCTTCTCATGTTATTTATTAAATATGTATTACAGAGCCATTAAGGCTGAAGAAAAAGGATGATTGAAAAAGCGAACCGACGCAACGACCAATGACCTCCGGACGACCTCAAAAAAAAAAAAAGAAAAGAGAGAAAAGAAAAAAAAAGAGGAATACAACAATAACAATGGTAAGTGAAAGAAGTTCGACAGGCAGCAACTCAACGCAAAATGCGGATGAAGTAACGAAATCTCCTTCTCATTCTTGATTAACAAAAATGTACGTTATAAGGCCCTGGGGGTTGAGAGAAAATAAATATTATACATTACTACAAGGCCCAAAAGGAACATGTTGGAGACCACTTCAAGCTCCCAACTTCTCCTTCCAGTTTCGGTCATCTCGGCAGCATTTTTCAGTACGTGTGATAGATCCTTCAGCTCTCGCCCCCATCTCATTCCGCTCCATCGTCGAAACCCCAGCCCTAGGGGGAAAAGGATGGGATAGAATTCAGGGGGCAGCGACGGCAACGACAGCGGTGACGACGACCTGCTTCAAGAAGAACCGGAGGTGCCCCGGAGGCCGTGATGGCGCCGGAGGCATGCACCACCACCGTGTGCTCCACGACAACCACCATCCTAGGTACTTCGGTAAGGTCGGCATGCACTACTTCCACCATCCCCGCAACAAGTTCTACTGCCCCACCATCGGTGCCGACCACTTCTGGTCCCTCGGCCTTGACGACGTCAAGAATCCTGCCACAGCTTGTGACGACAACTCTGCCCCTTGACCGGTGTCACCCCGTTCAGCTACTCCAAAATTTTTGGGCGGAACGCCCTCACCAGTTGTCCCCACTATTAAACCCCTGTTGTTGAAGGAATCCTCCCTCGAGCCCCTTTTGAGGCGATGGGAACCCTCAGTGACGGTTCGACAGTCGGAGAATTCGTAGGCTGCTGTTTTCCCCCTTCTACTCCTCTCGATCTGTGACATCCTCTCGAGGTTGGCCTTTGGGGTAGGAGCCCCAATGGGAGAACCCCTCGGAGAGGCTCGGGGGCTGAAGATGGCGGGGAGCCGGCGGGGAGCTGGCGGGGATGGCGAAGACTGGTGCGAAGAGTGCTCAGAGTCGAAAAGGGCACCGATGGAGTGGGTGAGTGACTAAACTCTCAGGCAGAAGAAAGGTGTCGACCCTCAGGAGAAGTGAAGCCCCTGGAGGAAGGGCGGGGGCTTAAATAAGCGATGGGACCTGACGCAGTTATGGTGGCGGACATCCCTAAGCCCACCAGCACCCACCACGTGTCCCACTTACCATGACGTAGGGCCGGCTGCCGGCGGATCATTATGGCGAGGTGCTTAGAATTATGCCCTAGTGGGAGTTCTGAAAGGACTCTTCAGATTGCCCTAATCGAAAAAAGGCTCCAGCACGCGCGCATTAAATGACAAGATTTTCGAGGGCAGTTGTAT
>NC_026004.2:70889750-70897956 GCF_000442705.2 Elaeis guineensis | reverse complement strand
ACGTATTGACCGTACCCTCCAAGCGACAAAAGATTTGAGGAGCCCATAACCTTTACTGAAGAAGATGCTCAGGGAGTTCAATTCCTTCATAACGATGCAGTTATAGTTTCCTTGAATATAGCAAATTACGACGTCCCGCCGCATTCTTGTCGACAATGAAAGTTCGGCCGACATTTTATTCTACGATGCCTTCTCGAGAATGTCCACCCTTGACGGCCATTTGGGACCGATTAGCTCCTCTCTAGTAGGGTTTACCGGCGATGCTATCTCGGTGGAGGGAATGATAACTTTGACTGTAGCTGCGGGTCGATATCCAAGACAATCCAGGGCTCTGATGAATTTTCTGGTGGTGAAGGCGCCGTCAGCTTACAACGCGATCCTTGGCCGACCTGGCCTCAATGCTCTCCGGGCCGTCGTGTCAACCTACCATTTTGAAGTTGAAGTTCCCTACTGTTGGGTATAAAATACCCTCAGCCGAAGTTCACAGCAGGATTGATCCTCCCAAGACTCATCCGGCTTTCGACTGCAGATGGTACCTCTCCGGACTTCTCCAACAGCGAATTTCCACGGTGTTGACTGAACTTCCCCGACAGATGAACTCCCCTACACCACCCCAAACTCCTTCAACATGAGTTCCCCCAGTCGTCTATCAAGCCGCCCCAAGCGTTCACTAAGCTCTGCCGCCGGCCAACCTCCTATGACCGTCGGCTGCTCCCCGAATCCCTTTCAGACTTCTTCCAGCCAGGTTCAACTCCAACCCAAACTGCCTCGGACCTCGCCAACAACCGAACTTCACCTACCAGACTTCGTCCAGACTCCTACGGAAGCCGGATCTCGTCTCTGACTTTGATTGTAGATAGACTCCATCCGGACTCCTACGGGAGCCGGACTTCGTCCCCAACCTCAACGGCTGGAAGGCTTCGCCCGGACTCCCACGGGAGTCGGGCTTCGTCCTCAACCTCGACTGCTGGTAAGCTTCATCCGGACTCCTAGGGGAGCCGGACTTCGCCCCTGACTTTAATTGCAGGTAGACTTCGATCGAACTCCTACGGGAGCCGGATCTCATCCCCAACTCCAGCTATAGGAAGACTTCAACCAGACTCCTACGGGAGCCGGATCTCACCTTCGACTCCGGCCACGGGAAACTCCGTCCGGACTCCTACGGGAGCCGGACTTCATCCCCGACTTTGACTACTGGTAAATTTCGTTCGGACTCCTAAGGGAGCTGGACTTCGCCCCTGACTTTAATTGCAGGTAGACTTCGATCGAACTTCTACGGGAGCCGAATCTCGCCCCCAACTCCAGCTACAGGAAGACTTCAACCGGACTCCTACGGGAGCCGGATCTCGCCTCCGACTCCAGCCATGGGGAAACTCCGTCCGGACTCCTACGGGAGCCGGACTTCATCCCCGACTTTGACTACTGATAAATTTCGTCCAGACTCCTAAGGGAGCCAGACTTCATCCCTGACTTTGATTGCAGATAGACTCCCTCCGGACTCCTACGAAAGCCGGACTTCATCCCCAACCTCAACGGCTAGAAGGCTTCGCCCGGACTCCTACGGGAGCCAGACTTCGTCCCCAACCTCAAGGGCTGGAAGGCTTCGCTTGGACTCCATGGGAGCGGGCTTCATCCTCAACCTCGACTGCTGGTAAGCTTCATCCGGACTCCTAAGAGAGCCAGACTTCATCCCTGACTTTGATTGCAGATAGACTCCGTCCGGACTCCTACGGGAGCCGAACTTCGTCCCAACCTCAACGGCTGGAAGGCTTCGCCCGGACTCCTACGAGAGCCGGACTTCATCCCAACCTCAACAACTGGAAGGTTCGCCCGAACTCCCACGGGAGCCGGGCTTCGTTTTCAACCTCGACTGCTGGTAAGCTTCGTCCGGACTCCTAAGGGAGCCGGACTTCGCCCTTGACTTTAATTGCAGGTAGACTTCGATCGAACTCCTACGGGAGTCAAACCTTGCCTCCGACTCCAGCCACAGGAGGACTTCATCCAGACTCCCGCGGAAGCCGGACTTCGCCCCCGACGCCAATTGTAGGTGGACTCCGCCCGGATTCCCACGGGAGCCGGGCTTCATCCCCAACTCCGATTGAAAGAAGACTTCATCCGGACTCCTACGGGAGCAGGACTCCGAGCTCCTCTCAGACGGATGGCCAGCCACCTCTCTCCACCAGACACTCCAGTCGAACTTCAGTCGACAGGCCTGGGTCCACTGGTGGGCCGCAGCAACGGCCACGATACTGCTCCACCTCCTGCAACGGATTCCGCATGGCTCCATCACTCCCTGGCAGATCGCTATAATGACCATGATTTTGCTCCACTCCCTGCGACAGAACCGTGCGATTCCTCCCACCTCCTGAAAAGTCGCGACAATGGGCACCGTTCCACTACCCACAACAGACTCCACGTGTCACGTTTCGGTGGTGGCCACGATCCCACTCCACTACTCTTTGCAACAAACTCCGCCTGACTCTGGGCAGTCCACTGCCAGATGGTTACAGATGTCACTATCAGTCTACTGCCCCCTTTTCGTCTATAAAAGGGGACCCCAGATACGTTATTCTATAAGCTCTATTTTCTATCCCAAAACTCTGCTAAAATTTCTGTTCGAGCACTCTATTCTTGTTGAGCAGAGAACTGACTTGAGCATCGGAGGGTCTTATCGGAGCAACCCCACCTCCGGTTTAGACTTCTTTTGTAGGTCCCGACGGGCAACCGCGACTCCCTCGACTCCAGCTTCTCCGGCGCAAGTGGATTTTTGCACCAACACCTACCAACCAAGGGATCGGAGAGGTAAGGGGGGACCAAGCCCTGGCCAAACACTGCTACAACATAGCCTTGCAAAGAAGTAACCAATTCGATCCCTGCCCAGTTGATGGGCTGGACGCCCGCGATGACCTCGCTGAGGAGAGGGGTGGCCCAATCGAAGATCTGATTTCGATCCCTTTGAACGACGGGAATGCAGAGCATGTGGTGATGATCGGCTCCAACCTGGGGGGAAGAGGTGCGGACGTATCTCATTGATTTTTTATAAAAGAATATGGATGTTTTCGCTTGGGTTCTAGCAGACATGCCGGAGATCGACACGAAAATCATGGAGTACCATCTGGCCGTCGATCCAAAGCATCGACCGACGAAAGAAAAAATCCGAGGTCATGCACCAGAGAGGCAGAAAGCGATAGCCGAGGAAGTGGACAAACTCCTGAAAGCCAGATTTATTAGAGAAGTCAATTATCCTGATTGGATTTCCAACATCATCCTAGTCAAAAAGGCAAACGGCAAGTGGAGGATGTGTATAGACTTCAAAAATCTGAATAAAGCCTGCCCAAAGGGACAGCTACCCTCTATCCAGAATTGATCAACTGGTGGATGCGACCTCGGGCCATGAGCTTCTCACCTTTATGGATGCATTCTCTGGCTATAATCAAATCAGGATGGCACCGGAAGACGAAGAAAAGACTGCTTTCATTACTAACCGTGGCCTTTACTATTACAGGGTCATGCCATTCGGCCTCAAAAATGCAGGTGCGACCTATCAATGGCTGGTAAACAAAATCTTCAAAGAGCAGATCGGCCGCAACATGGAGGTCTACATGGATGACATGCTCGTGAAAAGCAAATCTTCCATGAACCACGTCGTCGACCTCGAGGAGACCTTCGACACCCTCTAAAAATATAAGATGAAGCTAAACCCGACTAAATGTGCTTTCGGAGTGACCTCAGAAAAGTTTCTGGGCTTCATGGTATCGGGGCGCAGAATTGAAGCCAATCCAGAGAAAATTTGCGCCATCCAAGAAATGGCCGCCCCGAAGTCGATAAAGGAGGTTCAACGCCTTACAGGGAGGGTAGCAGCCCTGAATCACTTCGTCGCAAGGTCGGCCGAACGATGCCTACCCTTCTTCCAAACCCTCAAGCGGCCGAAGGACTACTGTTGGACCCCCGAGTGGCCAACAGGCATTTGAAGAGCTGAAGAGCTACCTCGGCTTGCCTCCGTTGTTGGCGAAACCCGAACCTGGAGAGGAGCTATTTTTGTACCTGGCAGTCTCCCCATGGCTTCTCGCAGCAGTCCTCGTTAAGAAAGAGATGAAAATTCAACGACCAATCTACTACGTCAGTCGCGCATTGAGAGACGCCGAAACCAGGTATACTAAATTAGAGAAACTAACTTATGCCCTGTTGATTGCAGCCCGGAGGCTCGACCCTACTTCCAATGGCACACCATAACGTTACTCACCGACCAGCCAATCAAGGCTATTCTACACCGGGCAGATGCCTCCGGAAGGATGGTGAAATGGATGATCGAGCTCACCAAATTCGACATCAACTATCAACCCAGACCGACAGTAAAAGCTCAGATATTGGCAGATTTTATAGTAGAGTGCACAATCTCGAAGGAGGCCGAACCGGAACAGGGTGAAATGGATGACCTTGAGCCCCGACCAAACTCTCCTGAAGAATAAGACGACCTCCCTGGTTGCTTCTGGGCCCTCTACGTGGATGGGTCTTCCAACATGTCGGGCGCAGGCACGGGCCTGATCTTGATCAATCTAGAGAAAATCATCGTGGAGTACCCTATGCGCTTCGAGTTCTCCGCAACAAACAATGGAGCTGAATATGAAGCTCTGATTGTAGGATTGAAGATCGCCAAAGAGTTGGGAGTAGATCAGCTCCAAGTTCACAGTGACTCCCAACTGGTAGTGGGACAAGTCAGCAGAAACTATGAAGCACGAGAGGACAGCATGGCTAAGTATCTTGAAAAGATAAAAAAGCTCGTCCCCGCCTTCAGTAGCTTCAACATCAGGCAGATTCTAAGGATGAAAAATATCAGGATCGATCTTCTCTCCAAGCTGGCTACACTGGCTCCGACCAAGTTGCCCAAGGGTGTTCTCTTCGAACTTTTAAAGTATCCGAGTATGGAAGAATCGCAGCCCGTGATGGAAATTGATCACGAGCCCAGTTGGATCGACCCACTGATGGCATATCTCAAGGACAGAGTTCTCTCTCACGATGCAAAAGAAGCTCGAAAGCTCAGAAATCAAGCCTCCCGATACATCCTCTATGAGGACAAGTTGTACAAGAGATCATACTCTTTGCCCCTTCTAAAATGCCTCCGGCCTTCGGAAGCTGAATATGCCTTGTGGGAGGTGCATGAAGGAATCTATGGAAGCCATCTGGGGGCTAGATCTTTATCCCACAAGTTGCTCCGCCAAGGATATTACTGGCCGACAATGCATCATGACTCGATTGAGTACGTCAAAAAGTGTGACTGATGTCAGAGATATGCCAACATCCAAAGACAGCCCGCCACCGAGCTTACCTCCTTAAGTGCCCCATGGCCGTTTGCGCAATGGGGGATGGATATCCTTGGACCCTTTCCCATGGCGTCGGGGCAGAGAAAGTTCCTCCTGATAGCGATCGACTACTTCACCAAGTGGGTCGAAACCGAACCACTGGCAAAAATCACAGAAGCTAAAGTGCAAGATTTCATCTGGAAGTCAATCGTTTGCAGGTTCGGCCTGCCAAGAACCCTAATCACTGATAATGGGCGGTAGTTCACGGGAACAAGATTCACCAAATTCTGTGAAGATCTAAACATCTCCCACAACTTCACATCCGTAGCCCATCCTCAGACGAACGGAGAAGCTGAGGTGACCAACAGAACCCTACTGCAAGGGATCAAGACAAGGCTGGAAAAGGCGAAGGAAACTTGGGCAGACGAACTTTATCATATGCTGTGGGCTTATCGAACTACACAAAGACTACCCACGGGGGAGACCCCCTTCGCTCTAGCCTTCGGAACGGAGGCCGTTATCCCAATTGAGCTTAAACTCCCGTCGGCACGAGTCATAGCATTCGACGAACATCACAATTCGCAAGGTCTTAAAGCCAACCTTGACTTACTGGAAGAAAAGCGAGAGGTAGCTCAAGTTTGGATGGCAGCCTACAGACAGAAAGTCGCCCGCTATTACAATTTTCGGGTCAAGAATAAAGTCTTCAGAGCAGGAGATCTGGTGCTTCGACGAGCCGCTGTCTCGCAACCTCAGGATCGAGGGAAGCTCGCCCCAAATTGGGAAGGCCCGTACGAAGTCAAAGAAGTAGTTCGGCCTGGAACTTATTACCTCAAGGAACTTGGAGGAGCAGACCCCCTGCGACCATGGAGCTCGAAAAACTTACGGATGTATTATCGATGACTTTATTTTAAATAAAAGTTTCATATCTACATGTCTTCTCTCTTAGCACGAGCCTATATCGATAGGACAGTCAGAACAAATCATGTTAGGGATAGGAGGAGAACCTCGCCCTAACATGAGCAAAGTCGAAGGCCTGGTTCCTCTTAGACCGGATGGGGGGAGAGGCCAAACAGTGCCCACATGCGCCCCCACAGTCATGTTAGGGACAGGAGGAGAATCTCGCCCTAACATGAGCAAAGTCGAAGGTCCAGTTCCTCTTAGACCGGATGGGGGGAGAGGCCAAATAGCACCCACATGTGCCCCCACAGCCATGTTAGGGACAGGAGGAGAATCTCGCCCTAACATGAGCAAAGTCGAAGGCCTGGTTCCTCTTAGACCGGATGAGGGGAGAGGCCAAACAGCGCCCACATGCGCCCCCACAGCCATGTTAGAGACAGGAGGAGAACCTCGCTCTAACATGAGCAAAGTCGAAGGCCCGATTTCTCTTAGACCGGATGGAGGGAGAGGCCCTGCAACGCCCACATGTGCCCCCACAGCCACGTTAGGGATAGGAGGAGAACCTCGCCCTGACATGAGCAAAGTCGAAGGCCCGATTATACTCAGACCGAATGGGGGGAGAGGCCCCGAGGCATCCATATGTGCCCCTATAGCCCTGTTAGCGACAAGAGGAGGACCTCATCCTAACCTGAGCTGAAATCGACTATTGTCAGAAATGGAGAAAGAACCCCGTCCTAACGCCAGTTGAGATCTGGTTGCTTAAGACCAGATAGGAAGAAGGAGACCTTCCCAGCGGCCCCTTCACGCTCCCGCGACCCCACCAAGAGCAGAGGGAAAACCCTCACTCAGAAAAAGAAAAGGAAAAAGGGGAGGGGAGTTAAGAAGGAAAGCGGCGGACTGCATCAGCGATGAATGGGAAACAAATTACATCAAAGATGTAAGAAACCTCATCTCAGCAAGGATCAGAGTTCTTATCAAAATCTCCGACCTTCACGAAAGCCCTCCACGCAAGCCCGAGATAGGATGACTTCCTCAGGGTGACGAGAAGCTCGGACCTCTGAGCTCGAGCTCTGAAAGAGGACGGCAAACTCGAGCGGCCCCGGACAAATCCGCGGCCATGGACGAAAGGGTGGGTCAATGCGATGGCAATCAGGTACCTCCGAACGGTATCGACTTCAAGCAAGGCAAAAGCCGAAAGAAGCTCGGCAAGCGACAATCCAACACATAAGTAAAAGAGGTAGCAAAAAATTCCCTTCTCATGTTATTTATTAAATATGTATTACAGAGCCATTAAGGCTGAAGAAAAAGGATGATTGAAAAAGCGAACCGACGCAACGACCAATGACCTCCGGACGACCTCAAAAAAAAAAAAGAAAAGAGAGAAAAGAAAAAAAAAGGAATACAACAATAACAATGGTAAGTGAAAGAAGTTCGACAGGCAGCAACTCAACGCAAAATGCGGATGAAGTAACGAAATCTCCTTCTCATTCTTGATTAACAAAAATGTACGTTATAAGGCCCTGGGGGTTGAGAGAAAATAAATATTATACATTACTACAAGGCCCAAAAGGAACATGTTGGAGACCACTTCAAGCTCCCAACTTCTCCTTCCAGTTTCGGTCATCTCGGCAGCATTTTTCAGTACGTGTGATAGATCCTTCAGCTCTCGCCCCCATCTCATTCCGCTCCATCGTCGAAACCCCAGCCCTAGGGGGAAAAGGATGGGATAGAATTCAGGGGGCAGCGACGGCAACGACAGCGGTGACGACGACCTGCTTCAAGAAGAACCGGAGGTGCCCCGGAGGCCGTGATGGCGCCGGAGGCATGCACCACCACCGTGTGCTCCACGACAACCACCATCCTAGGTACTTCGGTAAGGTCGGCATGCACTACTTCCACCATCCCCGCAACAAGTTCTACTGCCCCACCATCGGTGCCGACCACTTCTGGTCCCTCGGCCTTGACGACGTCAAGAATCCTGCCACAGCTTGTGACGACAACTCTGCCCC
>NC_026004.2:70867250-70882250 GCF_000442705.2 Elaeis guineensis | reverse complement strand
GTATCAGAGTCATCCTTGTCTGATTCGATCAAACAAGTATAATTTGGTAGCATAGAATCGTTCTTGTTCATATCCTGCCAAAAATGTAGCATTATTTTTAGCATCGATTCTTCAAACTTAAAAAATTATTTTAGACTTTTAGTAAACCATAATTCTAAATTTTAATTATTAAATTATAAATTTATGATAATTTAAAATTTTTATTATCATGGTATCATGATGCTTAAATCGATGTATAGAAAATAAGGGTGTTATGCATGCCTAATTAGATTAGGGTTTGTTATATTATATGAATTTGTTAGTCATATGTTATGACTTTGATTGTACTTTTATATGATTTTTGGTATGATAATATGATTGCTATTATGAATAGTTGAAGCATATAAATTTGCATAATTTGTAGTGTACATTTTTTGTGCTTATAGTTAGGATGTGCTGAAACTAGTTTAAAGTCCCTCGTTTAATTATATTAAGTTATAATATTGAAATTTATTTTTTAAACAAAAATTAAATTCTTAAGATCAATTGGTGTCGAGGAAAGTGTAAATGGTGGTTTTCTAATTAGATCCATATGCTGGCCTGATCAACTCTATTGGTATCTAAAAAAGCTATGGGGAGCCTCCCACCTACTTACCTAGCTAATTTGATCTTGTTGAATTTCTGACTTAGATTGATTAGTGATGTAGACACTACAAGGGCCTTCAAACTTAGTCGATAAAGTATGTCAATATCTTAGTGACTTGTTGTGCTATCCACAAGGCTTACTATAGAAATTGACATAATGTTGATCAAGTGCATATTGATACTTATGGTATATTTGAATAGCGTTGCTTTTGTTGTGCTATCCATAGGGCAGCATTGTTTAAGTATGATCATATGGATTGAAGGGTCAACTTAACCAGAACACTATAGTTTGTTGTGCTATCCACAAGAATATATGTGATCTAGAGGCTAGAAAGAAAGATGTTGAGAATTATAGAGGTACAATTGGTAAAGAGTTACTTACTCTTGAACTCATGAATACTTGTTGTGCTATCCACAAGGTATTTGTGAGAAATAGAGATCTCAACCCCACTAAAAAATATTAGTATGTTTCTTAATTTTCATATTTGAGGGGTATGAAGTTCGATAAAATAGTGGAAGACACAATTAGATAAAAGTCTTAGTCTAGTTGTGCATGTCATCATGGGTCATCCACTTATATTGTGTTTTTGTTGTTATAGATTAACTACACACATAACATCCTCACTTTCACTTAGAAGTATCCTAGATGCAAACAAGTTGACTTGACTTAACTATGTCGATTAGTTAAAGAACTTGAGAATCATTATCACTCAAGAGAAAGTCTCTTACATTCTAGATACACCTACTCCAAATTTTCTTGGGAAAGATGCTTTCAGGGAGGAAAGGATCACATATAAAATGTAGAAAGATGACAGTGTGACTATCAAATACATCATGCTTGCTTCTATAAGCAATGAGCTCCAGAGGTAGCATAAAGACATCGACGTTCCCTCATTCTCCTTAATCTTAAGGAGTTATATAGAGAACAAAGTCAAACTACTCGATATGAGATATCAAAGCAGTTGTTCCATGCTCGCATGAATGAAGGCACCTCCATGCAAACACATGTCCTAAAGATGATTGATTTGATCACTCATCTGGGACTACTGAGTTTTGCCATGGATGGTGAACTGAGCCAGGATTTGATGCTGCAGTCTCTCCTTAACTTCTTTTCTCAGTTTGTTATAAATTATCATATGAACAAACTGAACACTAGTCTGTCTGAGCTACTGAATATATTGAAAATAATAGAGAGCTATTTCAAGGGTAAAAAGACTCAGGTCCTTCATGTTGATAAGATCAGGAAGAACAAGGTAAAGAAAAGTTCTAAGAAAAAGATGAATCCTAAGGTTAGCATCTCCAAGAAGGAGGTGAAGAAGGTCTCCACTAAAGGTACTTGCTATCAATATGGCAAGGAAGGCCACTGAAAGAAAAATTGCAAGGAGTACCTTGCAACTATGAAATCAGTAAATTTTGTTGAAGGTTTGTATATGATACAAACTAATTTATCATTAAGTACCTCAATGTCAGATTTTTAGATATTGGATACCGCCTGTGGTTCACACCTTTGCAAATCGTTGTAGGATCTATAGAAAGTAAGGAATATGAATAAAAGTGACTTCGAGCTGTTCAACGCTAGTAGAAAGTCCATTCAGGCCAAAGCCGTTGGAACCAAGATTTTGAAGTTGCCTTCAAGTAAAGTTTTGAAACTTAAGATCTGTTATTATATTCTTGATATTGTTAGAAATATTATTTCTGTTCTATTATTATTGAAACAAGGTTTTGAAATAATTACAAAGAACAATGATTATTCTATTTACTTTTCTAATGAATATTATGGAAGTGCTTTTATTGATAATAATCTTATGTTTCTTTCACTTAATGATAATGTGCTTCATGTTAAAAATATGAAGAAAAGAAAGAGAGAGGATGTGAATGTCACATACCTTTGACACTATTGACTTGGCCATATAAATAAGTCAAGGATTAACAAGTTATACAAAGATAATTTTTTTGATCCTTATGATTATGAATCATATAGAACTTGTGAATCTTACCTCATGGGTAGAATGACCAAGACTTTATTTACTAGACATGGAGAAAGGGCAAGTGATATTTTGGACCTTGTACATATTGATGTGTGTAGTCCAATATTGACTCAAGCCAGAGGTAGATACTCTTATTTTATTATATTTACTGATGATAGGTCTAAATTTGGATATATATATTTAATGAAATATAAATCTAAAATCTTTGATAAATTTAAAGAGTATCAAAGTGTTGGTACAAAAATCCGCCTGCGTCAGAGAAGCTGGAGTCGAAGGAGCCACGGTCACCGTCGGGACCTGCAAAAGAAGTCTAAATCAGAGGTGGGGTTGCTCCGGTAAGACCCTCTGATGCTCAAGTCAGTTCTCTGCCTCAATAAGAATGGAGTGCTCGAACAGAAATTTTAGCAGAGTTTTGGGATAGAAACTAGAGCTTAGAGAATAATGTATCTGGGGTCCCTCTTTTATAGGTGGAGGGGGCAACAGACTGATAGCGATGTTTGTAACCGTCTGGCAGTGGGCTGCCCAGGGTCTGGAGGAGTTTGTTGCGAAGAGTAGTAGAGTGGAGTCATGGCTATCACCGGGACATGCCACGTGGAGTCTGTTGCGGTGAGTGGAGCGGCGTCCGTTGTCATGACTTGCTAGAGGATGGAGGAATCGTGCGGTATCCATCGCAGGAAGTGGAGTAGGATCGTGGCCATTATTGTGGTCTGCCACGGAGTGATGGAGCCACACAAAATCCATCGCAGGAAGTGGAGCAGAGTTGTGGCCGTTACTGCGGCCCACTAGGGAGTGTGGAGCCGTGCGAAATCCATCGCAGGAAGTGGAGCAGAGTCGTGGCCGTTGCTGCGGCCTGCCCGAGGGTCCAGGCCTATCGATCGAAGTTCGATTGGAGTCTGGTCTCCGAAGAAGCCCGAACGGAGATCATTTGTCGAGGAGTCTCGACCACGGTCGCTCGTGGTAGGAACTTGAAGTAGATCATTTGCAGCGGTAACTCAGAGTGGGTCGCTTGCAACAGGAGCTCAGAGTCTGACTCCCGTAGGAGTCCGGACGAAGACTTCCTACAGTCGAAGTCGGGAATGAAGTCCGGCTCCCGTCGGAGTCCGGGCGAAGTCTACTTGCAATTGGAGTTGGGGCCGAAGTCCGGCTCCCGTAGGAATCCGGACGAAGTCTACCTGTAATTGAAGTCGTGGGTGGAGTCCGACTCCCGTAGGAGTCCGGACGAAGTCCGCCTGCAGCGACAATCGTGGGCGGAGTCTGGCTCCCGTAGAAGTCCGGACAAAATCTGCCTGCAGCCGGAGTCGTGGGCGGAGTCTGGCTCCCGTAGGAGTCTGGACGAAGTCTGCCTGCAGCCGGAGTCGTGGGTGGAGTTCGGCTCCCGTAGGAGTCCGAACGAAGTCTACCTGCAGCCGGAGTCGGGGATGAGGTCCAGCTCCCGTAGGAGTCCGGGCGAAGTCTACCTGCAATTGAAGTTGTGGGCGGAGTCCGGCTCCCGTAGGAGTCTAGACGAAGTCTACCTGCAATCGGAGTTGTTGGCGGAGTCCGGCTCTCGTAGGAGTCCGAACGAAGTTTGCCTGCAGTCGGAGTCGTGGGCGGAGTCCGGCTCCCGTAGGAGTCCGGACGAAGTCTGCCTGCAGCCGGAGTCGTGAACGAGGTCCGGCTCCTGTAGGAGTCCGGGCGAAGTCTACCTGTAATTGGAGTTGTAGGCGGAGTTCGGCTCCCGTAAGAGTCCGGACGAAGTCTACCTACAATCGGAGTTGTGGGCGGAGTCCGGCTCCCGTAGGAGTTCGGACGAAGTTTGCCTGCAGCCAGAGTCGTGGGCCGAGTCTGGCTCCTGTAGGAGTCCAGACGAAGTCTGCCTGCAGCTGGAGTCGGGGATGAGGTCCGGCTCCCATAGGAGTCCGGGTGAAGTCTACCTGCAATTGGAGTTGTGGGTGGAGTCCGGCTCCCGTAGGAGTCCGAACGAAGTCTACCTGCAATCAGAGTTGTGGGCGAAGTCCGGCTCCCGTAGGAGTCTGGATGAAGTTTGCCTACAGTCAGAGTCGGGGATGAGGTCCGGCTCCCGTATGAGTCCGGGCGAAGTCTAGAGGATGGTCGATCATCGTGGAAATTTGGGTGGAGTCCGTCCGTCGTGAAGAATCCGATCGATGCTAGTGGGGGCTTATCCGTCAGCAAAACTTGGGAGTGTTGCGGAGGCTCGACCGCCTGGGAGGTTTGAAGAGACATCGTCGGAGGTCAGAAGTCGGTTGGATCCCCGGAGGGTCACTCCTGTCACGAACTTCGGCCGGGGGGTATTTTATACCCAATACCAGTTCTCCTACTTTCGAGTTCGAATTTTGAATGAAGAAAGTACAGAGAAATTTTCACAGCCAAAGCTGTCCCCTTGAATCCTGTGCATGATCACCCCCAGATATTTTGGCATTAAATACGCGCGTGCTGGAGTCTTTTCGAATTGGGGTGATTTGAAGGGACCTTTCGGAATTCCCGCTAGTACGTTGGCCCAGGTACGGTGCAGTAATGGCTCTATCAGCTGTCAGTCGCTTTTAGCCGCCTGTCGTGGCGAGTGGGACACATGGCGAGTGTGGGTCAGCCTGGAGAGATCCACGATCATTATAGCGCCGGATCCCAGGGTCTATTTAAACCCACCTTTTTGCCTTTAGAGGCCTCATTCCGCCTGAGAGTTCTGTTGGTGTCTGCCTTCTTCCTGAGAGCTCTGACCCTCTTTGGCGTCCACCTTGGCCCCAAGCATTCTTCGAGTCATCCCTGTCCTCGCCCCTTTGCATCCTTCGGAGTGATCTAGGTTAGTCCCAGAACTTTCATTTCTCTTTTGCCATTTAGGTGCCCTTTCTTCCCCATTTTTCTTCTGGTTTGGTCCCCCGCAAACTTTTCGCCCCTTGTCCCACCTGATTTCTCCGAGATCTTTAGGGTCTTCGTTTGAAATATCTTCCGGCACCTCCACCTCTAGTGGTTCCAGGAGTTCGTCCGCGTCAGGCCCCAGGACCCCCACACTGTAGACGAACCCACATCTGGGGCTGGGTCTCGCTCGATTTTTGCACTGGGTGCCATTCCCTGTTCTTTGACTCTGGATGAACTCCTACTAATAAGGGTTCAGTATGGAGTTCCTCCGGAGTACGATCTGGAGCTCCTCGGTCCCGCTGACCGGGCTAGCACCCCCCTGCCTGGCTATTTCTGCCTGTATCAAGAGGCCTTCCATGCCGGACTCTGGCTTCCGCTTCCGCCTTTCATTGTCGTCCTCTTCCATTTTTTAGATATTTCTTTAGCTTCAGTAGCACCGAATTTCTTTAGGTTTTTGATAGGGTTCCTCTCTCTTTGCCATGTAGTCGAAGTTCAGCCATCTCTTTCTTTGTTTAGGCACTTCTACACCTTCAAGCGTCACCCCTCAGCAAAGGACTGGTGGTATTTCTCCCCCCAGTTTGGCAAGAAGGGGTTGCTGAAAGGTGCTCTCTCTTCAATCCATAACTGGAAGGGGAAGTACCTCTTCGTCCATTGCCCGACCTTGAGGCTGGGATTGCCCCCATGGGGCTCCTTAAGGGACTCTGTCCACCGGGCTCCTAGCCTGGGGGAGGATGACCTTCAGGCCGCCTGGAGGCTTCTTGGTTATTCAGCTCCTTCCCTTCCCAACCTTCTGAAGGAGCAGTTTTTGTTCAACATCGGCCTGAGTCCCCTGGATCCTGCGAGTATCCCATCTTTCCTTTCCTCTTTCTTTCTCTTTTTTTTTTTTGTGTGCCACTTCTTCCTTTTTTATCCCGTCACTAATTTTTCTTCTTTTTTATCTCTTTTTCTCTTTTCTTTTTTTTTTTTTTTTAGGGATGGATGCCGAAGCAGCATGGATGCTCGCTAGGGGTCTCAAGGCCCACAAAAGAAAAGGCACCGTGGCCTCCGGATCGACGAAGAAGGCCAGAACGGAGGAGACGAGCTCGGCCACGCCTGCTCAGGCGGCCTTCACAATTGAAATTCCTTCGGACGTCAAACCTCTGGCTCCCCGAGCTTCTTCCAAGAGTCCCCCCACTGAGGTTCCCATTCTGGGGGTCCGTTCTATGGAGGCGCCCGGGGTCGAGAGGGGGAGGAGAAGAAAGTCGGTGGCCCGCAGGGCGAGTAGCCGTCGGGCCACCATCCAAGAGTCCCACGGTTTTGAAGAAGAGTCAGGACAGAATCCCTTCAATGACAGGGACTTGATAAAGCGGCTGATTGACGGCTGCATCCTGCCTGAGGTCATCCAGAGGATTGATCGCGCTGATCCCGAACAGCGGGTTTGGGACTCCCTAGGGTTTTTTCTCGAGGTAAACAGATTCACCTCCCTCCTTCCTTTCGCACCTTTGTTTAATTAATTTTCCAACTCTTATTCTGACCTCCTGGCCAGCCTTGCAGATCGGGCACCAGCTCCTCGCCAACATCGAGACGACGAACCGAGTGAGAAGGGATGCCATCCAGGCGGAGGAGCGTCGTCAGACCGAAGTCGCCCGCCTCCAAGAAAAGGTTGCTGAGGTAGCCAACCTCCAAGAGGCCCTGGAGAAAGAAAAGCAGGCCCTGGAGCAAGAGAAGCAGACCTCGGAGGAGACGGTGAGGAAGGCGGAGGCCGAGGTCGTCAATTTGGCAGAGCAGATCCCGATCCTGATCTCGGAGGCCAGGGTTCTGACGGTGGAGGAGTTCAAGGCCTCTGCAGAGGTGAGGGACCTGAACGTCAAGTTTGGCTAAGAGGCCTTCATTAAAGGATTCAAGCTCTGCCAGGAGAAGGTGGTTCAGAGATTTCTCGAGCTCGACCTTAGCTTCTTGGGTGAGGCATCTGAAGATGAAGTCGGTCCCTCTCCTACTGCTACCGCCACCGTAGCTCCTCTTCCGGGGACACCGAGCTCCCCAGCCCCTACTTCAGAGGTCTGAGACCTCTGACTTTGTATTTTCCTTTTATTACAATTTTTTTTTTCCTCTTGTCTTTAAGAAATATTCAATCAATAAAATCGAATTTCTCCTTTTGGAGGGCTTCTCCGCTCTGCTCCCCCTCTCTTTTTTTTTTTTTTTTTTTGCAATGGGATGTGCCTTGATGCTTTTGCCTCCCGATGGCAGTGTCCTGTTGAAGCACTTCCCCTGCCATAGGAAATTTCATTGAAGTCCATGATCCAACATTTGAAGAAGGAAGTTCATCATTTGATAAAGAGGTCGAAGAAGATGGATGGCGAACTTCGTAGGTTGAGGGAGAGCCACTCTGAAGCCACCACGGAGGCCACCCACTTTCAGAACCTCCACGTGAAGGGGATCATGGAGTACAGTCGGAGGAAAGCGGACTTTGAGAAGGAGTTCAAGGAACACAAAAAATGTGCCAGTGACCGATCCTGGGCTCAAGCTGCCAAGATCAGTTCTCTCAGAGTGGAGCTGTTGGCTGCACGGGAGAGGATTAGCCAGCTGGAAGGAAGCTCATCCCGGCTTCCTACTTGGGCCGACAGCGATCGAGAATGGTCGAAGAAGGTCTTTGACCTTCAGCAGCAGCTCCGGGATGCCGAGGTGAGCTATGACATGTACCGGGCCGGCTGGTGCAGGCAGGTGGATAAATACAGGGGGAAGCTCAGGATGGCGACTGACGAGGTTGCCCGCCTTCAGAGGCAGCTAGCTGGAGGGGCTCAGCTTGCTCCCGCTCCAGATTCCAGTGAACTCCAATCCCTGAGAAGAACCATAGAAGAGCTATCTGTCGCCCTTGAGGAGGGGAAGGCCGAGCTGTAGCAATTGAAGATCCAGCTGGTATGCGAGCAGTAGGCTGTCAAAGACGCGGAGGCGGAATCCGAGGTCTTGAGAAAAAGGCATCGAGAGGTGGAGAATAAAAGCCAGCGACTTCACCAAAGATACATAGAGATACTAATGAGAGAGAGGGAATTGGAAGCAGAAGTTGAAGGTTTAAGGTGCTCCCTAACGAGGGTCGAAGCCAAAAGTTCGAGGTCGGAGGAAGTCGGGCCCCCTTAGGGCTCTTTTTGTCCTTTGTTCCTCTAAGTGTCTTCTTTTGTCGCTTGTCTGTTTGTCGTCGCCATTGTCGCTGTCGTTATTATTTTTGTTATTTTTTTTTCTTCGGGTTTTCAGGCTCTGTAATGCATGTTTTGCTAATGAAATGAAAAGGTCTTTGCTATCTTACCCGTATATCATGTTGAACTATCGTGTGCCAGACTTCTTTCATTTTTGTCCCACATGATGTTGATGTTGTTCGAGGATTCCTTGTTCATTTGTGTATTAGGTCATCATTGCCGAGTTTTTGGTTCGGCGTCGATGCCACTTGGAGGTTCCTGGTTATCGCCGTGTCGGTTTGCCTTTCGTTTGCGACTGTAGATCTTACTTTCTCTTCCTCCCTCTTCATAGAGGCGAGGTCCTTTGTGCTTTTAATGTAGTTCAGCCTCCATTTTTCATTGGGGTAGGGGGTCACGGTGGTATAGAGGGGTCATCGCGAAAGTTTTCTTTTTCTTGCCGGGTCTCGAACGGTCGGACCTTAGTCGGCATCGCGACAAGGTTCTTTCCTTATTTCTGATGTGGTCGGTTTCAGCTCAGGTTAGGATGAGGTTCTCCTTTGTTCCTAATGGGGTTGTGGGGGCACATATGGGTGCTGTATGGCCTCTCCTCCCACCCAGTCTGAGCGTAACCGGGCCTTCGACTTTGCTCATGTTAGAGCGAGGTTCTCCTCCTATCCCTAACATGGCTGTGGGGGCACATATGGGCGTTGCAGGGCCTCTCCCCCCATCCGATCTAAGGGGAATCGGGCCTTCAGCTTTGCTCATGTTAGGGCGAGATTCTCCTCCTGTCCCTAACATGGCTGTGGGGGCGCATGTGGGCGCTGTTTGGCCTCTTCCCCCATCCGGTCTAAGAGGAATCGAGCCTTCAACTTTGCTCATGTTAGGGTGAGGTTCTCCTCCTGTCCCTAACATAGCTGTGGGGGCACATGTGGGCGTTGCAGGGCCTCTCGCCCCATCCGGTCTAAGGAGAATCGGGCCTTCGACTTTGCTCATGTTAGGACGAGGTTCTCCTCCTGTCCCTAACATGGCTATTGGGGTGCATGTGGGCGCTGTTTGGCCTCTCCCTCCATCTGATCTAAGGATAATCGGGCCTTCGACTTTGTCCACATTAGGGTTTGTTTTTGTTGCCCGAAGGGGTCGTCCCCTGTCATTACAAGTCCGTGCCAAAAAGGAAAAGATGTGTAGATCTGAAAGGAATCTTGATTTAAAATAGAGTCGTTCGTTATACATTTACAAGTTTTCAAATCCTAGCGCTGTGGAAGGTCTGCTCCCTGTCGAGGTCCTCCAGAGACGGAGTTGATGATCCCGATTGGAGGTCGATCTCCGAGCTGCTCTTCGCTCCTTGGTAGCTTAGGCTGCGGTAGGGCCCTCAACCGATCTTCTCTACCCTTAGGCCGACGTCGAATGAATCTGTCGAGCCAACCTTGTCGGATGAGCTCCTTGATCTTGTCTCGAAGCTGGATGCATTTCTCCGTGTCGTGGCCGTGGTCATGATGGTAGAGGCAGAACTTGTTTGAATTGTGCTTTCTGGGGTGCGTGCGCATCCTCTCTGGCCTAGGGAGCTGCTCTCTGACCTCCATCAGCACCTGAGTTTTCGATGCACTGAGGGGGGCATAGTTATAGAATCTTCCTGGGGGAGAACCCCACCGAGCCTGATGATCTGGGCTTCTCTGCCTGCATACCCGGGGAAGAGTCTGGACACGCTTGTGCCCGAGAGGAGTTTGAGAATGTGGCCGAGCTTCTCTCGGCCCTTTTTCGACTGCGGGCTTACTCGAGTCTCCCACCTGCCGCTCTCTCGTGGTCTCCTCATCCTTCATTTTAAAGGCTTCTTCCGCTTGGGCGTACCCTTCGGCCCGAGCCAACAGGTCAGCAAAATCCCTGGGGTACTTCTTCTCCAGGGAGAACAAAAGGTCGTTCTTCTGAAGGCCGCCCTTCAGAGCGGCCATCGCTACCAACTGGTTCAAGTTTCGGACCTCCAGCGCGGCGACATTGAAATGATTGATGTAGGCCCGAATGGACTCCCCCTCCCTCTGCTTGATGTTGATGAGGGACTCCGAGCCCTTCCGGGGATGCCGGCTGCTGACAAAATGGGCCACAAATTGGTGGCTCATCTGATCAAAGGAAAAGATGGTACCCGACTTCAGCATCGAGTATCAGTTTCTCGCCGCTCCCTTCAAGGTGGATGGGAAGGCTCGGCATAGAATGACGTCGGGCATGCCATGAAGCAGCATCATTGTCCGGAAGGCCTTCAGGTGGTCAATCGGGTCTGAAGTCCCATCGTAGCTTTCGAATTGAGAGAGTTTGAAGTTCGACGGGATCGGTTCCTGCATGATCATTGTGAAAAGGGAGGGTCAGTATAAATATCCTCACCATAAGCGGGGAGAGCGTGGCAGAGCTCTTCGATCCACCTGTTCATCTCCTGGAGCCTCCGGTCCAGAAAATCCTCTCGACTGCGGGTCTCGAGGGTCTTCTGGCAGAATGGAGGTAGAGATCTTTCAGGGGTGGAATCGTGATCTGATTGAGAGCTCTCCACCCTTGGATTCATCTTTTTGGGAAAGACGAGGCGGCTGGCCCAAGTGGCCCGTCCCACCATCAGATTTTGGGGTTCCGGTGATGCTCTTTCCAATCGCACTGATGCTTGCGGCTGCTGCTGCTGTTGCATGGCCTGCACAGCTTCAGTGAGGCCTCTGACCTGCTGCACCAGCAGGTCAAATTGCTCCACGCCAACCGCCATTGCCGGAGGAGGGAGAGGAGGCTGGGAAACTGAAGGTGAGGCCAGAGCCTGAGATCTGGCCATGGAGGCCGTGGATCGTCATGTGGATGCTTTGCGGGGAGGCATCGAGCAAAGACCTAGTGGGGGAAGGAGGAGTGGATGTCAGAAAAGATGATCGAAGGCGGTCCCGTTGAGTGCTCCTTTAAGAACAAGGGTACTGCGAAGACACAGGGCCCTTCCTCTAGCGCCAATCTTGTCTGTGCAAAAATCCGCCTGCATCGGAGAAGCTGGAGTCAAAGGAGTCGCGGTCACCGCTGGGACCTGCAAAAGAAGTCTAAACCGGAGGTGGGGTTGCTCCGGCAAGATCCTCCGATGCTCAAGTCAGTTCTCTGCCTCAACAAGAATAGAGTGCTCGAACGAAAATTTTAGCAAAATTTTGGGATAGAAACTAGAGCCTAGAGAATAACGTATCTGGGTCCACCTTTTATAGGTGGAGGGGGCAACAGACTGATAGTGATGTTTGTAACCGTCTGGCAGTGGGCTGCCCAGGGTCTGGAGGAGTTTGTTGCGAAGAGTAGTGGAGTGGAATCGTGGCTATCACCGGGATATGCCATATGGAGTCTGTTGCGGGGAATGGAGCAGCATCCGTTATTGCGACTTGCCAAAGGATGGAAGAATCGCATGGTATCCGTCGCAGGAAGTGGAGCAGGATCATGGCTATTATTGTGGTCTGTCAGGGAGTGATGGAGCCGTGCGGAATCCATTGCAGGAAGTGGAGCAGTGTCATGGCCGTTACTACGGCCCGCCAGGGAGTGATGGAGCCGCACGAAATCCATCGTAGGAAGTGGAGCAGAGTCGTGGCTGTTACTGCGGCTTGCCAGGGAGTGATGGAGCCACGTAGAATCCATCGCAGGAAGTGGAGCAGAGTCGTGGCTGTTGCTGCAGCCTGCCTGAGGGTCCAGGCCTGTCGGTCGAAGTTTGGTTGGAGTCCAGTCTCCGTAGGAGCTTGGACGGGGATCATTTGTCGAGGAGTCTCGGCCACGGCCGCTCGTGGTTGGAACTTGAAGTAGATCATTTGCAGTGGTAACTCGGAGTGGGTCGCTTGCAACAGGAGCTCGGAGTCCGACTCCCATAGGAGTTTGGACGAAGTCTTCCTACAGTCGAATTCGGGGATGAAGTCCGGCTACCGTAGGAGTCCGGGTGAAGTCTACCTGCAATTGGAGTTGGGGGTGAAGTCCAGTTCTCGTAGGAATCCGGATGAAGTCTATCTGTAATTGAAATCATGGGTGGAGTCTGGCTCTCGTAGGAGTCCGGATGAAGTCTGCCTGCAGTCGGAGTCATGGGCGGAGTCCGACTCCCGTAGAAGTCCGGACGAAGTTTGCCTGCAGCCGGAGTCGTGGGCGGAGTCCGACTCCCATAGGAGTCTGGACGAAGTCTACCTGCAGTCGGAGTCATGGGCAGAGTTTGGCTCCCGTAGGAGTCAAGACGAAGTCTGCCTGCAGCCGGAGTCGGGGATGAGGTCCAGCTCTCGTCGGAGTCCGGGTGAAGTCTACCTGCAATTGGAGTTATGGGCGGAGTCCGGCTCCCGTAGGAGTCCAGACGAAGTCTACCTGCAATCGGAGTTATGGGCGGAGTCCGGCTCTCGTAGGAGTCCGAAAGAAGTCTGCCTGCAGCCGGAGTCGTGGGTGGAGTCCAGCTCCCGTAAAAGTCCGGATGAAGTCTGTCTGCAGCCAGAGTCGTGAACGAGGTCCGACTCCCGTAGGAGTCTGGGCGAAGTCTACCTGCAATCGGAGTTGTGGGCAGAGTCCGGCTCCCGTAGGAGTCCGAACGAAGTCTACCTACAATCAGAGTTGTGGGCGGAGTCCGGATCCCGTAGGAGTCTGGATGAAGTCTACCTGCAGCCGGAGTCGTGGGCGAAGTCCGGCTCCCGTAGGAGTCTCGACGAAGTTTGCCTGTAGCCAGAGTCGGAGACGAGGTCTGGCTCCCGTAGGAGTCCGGGCGAAGTCTACCTGTAATTGGAGTTGTGGGCGGAGTCCGGCTCCCGTAGGATTCCAGATGAAGTCTACCTGCAATCGGAGTTGTGGGCGGATGGGAGCCGGACCAAGTCTGCCTGCAGCCGGAGTCGGGGATGAGGTCTGGCTCCCGTAGGAGTCCGGGCGAAGTCTAGAGGATGGTCGATCATCGTGAAAATTTGGGTGGAGTCCATCCATCGCGAAGAATCCGATTGACGCTGGTGGGGGCTTATTCGTCAGCAAAACTTGGGAGTGTTGCGGAGGCTCGATCGCTTGAGAGGTTTGAAGAGACGTCGTCGGAGGTCGGAAGTCGGTTGGATCCCCAGAGGGTCACTCCTGTCACAAACTTCGGCTGGGGGGGTATTTTGTACCCAACACAAAGAATGGTTGAAAAATAAACTAGTAAAAGTATTAAAACTTTACGATCGGATCGAGGAGGAGAATACTTATCTGATAAGTTTCTCGATTATTTGAAATAAATAGAATATTCTGTCAATGGATACCTCCTTATACTCCACAATTAATGAAATTATGAAAAAGAGAAATCGTACCTTATTTGATATGGTACGGTCCATGATATATTTCACGAATCTTCTGATATCCTTCTAGAAATATGCCCTCGAGGCTGCAGTGTATATCTTAAATAAAGTACCTTCAAAATTTGTTTCTAGCACTCCATATGAAATATAGAAAGAAAAAAGATCCAATCTTAAGCATATTAAGATTTGGGGTTGCCCAACTTATGTGAAAAATATTGATGGACATAAGCTAGATGCTAAGTCAGAAATGTGCAGGTTTGTAGGTTATCCCAAGGAGAGTATATGATACTACTTCTATAACCCTACTCACAAAAAGTATTTGTTGGTTGGCATACCATTTTTTTGGAGTAAGATTTATCCAAGAAGGAGGCAGTGGGAGGTTTGTTGAACTTGAGAAAGTTTAAAACCTATAATCTATCCGGGACTCACCAAATGATTCACAACCAGATATGCCCATTGTTAAGGCATAGTCAATAACACACCTCCTCTCTGAAGGTCGAGTAAAGTGCGTAATGTATCACTCAGGTATGAGTTTGTCATTGAGAATGACAACACAACCCACATCATTGAGAATGATGATCCCACGACCTATTCGGAAGCTGTCATGAGTAGTGACTCTGATAAGTGGCTCAATGCAATGAAATCCGAAATGGGACTCCATGTATGCCAACCAAGTATGGACTTTAGTTGATGCACTTGAGGATGTGACCATAATAGGCTGCAAATGGGTCTTCAAAAAGAAGATTGGAGTAGATAGCCAGGTAGAGACCTATAAGGCCAGGCTGGTGGCAAAAGTTTTTAGACAAAAATAAGGTGTTGATTATGAAATTATTTCCACCAGTAGCTATGCTCAAGTCTACTCGGATAATGCTTGCTATAGTAGTATACCATGACTATGAGATCTGACGATGGATGTCAAGACTACTTTTCTTAATGAAAATCATGAGGAAGAAGTCTATATGAATCAGTCAGAGGGATTATCTCAAGTGGGAGAGCAAATCAGGTATGCAAGCTGAATAGATCAATTTATGAATTAAAGCAAACATCGAGGAGTTGGAACATCTGTTTTGATGAGACAGTCAAATCGTTTGGCTTCATTAAAAGTATAGATGAATCTTATGT